>NC_065527.1:39198623-39222214 GCF_006386435.1 Epinephelus moara | reverse complement strand
TGTTGGGAGGGGCGGGGGAAGCACGCACACTTATCAGTGATTAAGGATTTGATTTGAAGTTATTTTATAATAACATGCAGTTATAAGAGAACTAGAATGGATGAACACGACATCTTTATTGTTAAGAAAATGAAACTTTGCTAACTAAATCAAGCCATTTAAGGAGCATAACAGCATTATTTGTAACCTTGAATGAAAAAAGAAAAGTCTGTGCTTCTGACTCATGCATTTCCAAAAGTGGACCTTCTCTCAGTTGACCTACTGATGAAGATTTTAAGCAGGCTCGAGACATCACTTTCATCCATAAGGTCACTGTGAGTGTTCATAATGGCCAAATGTGTTAGTCTCTCCTGCGTCACGGTGTTGCGCAGGCAGGTTTTCAGCCTGCGCAAGGCTGAGAAAGAGCGCTTGGATGCCGCAACAGACATGGGCAGGGCCAGACAGAGCTTAATGAGCTTCTCCACCTCCGACAGCATGGAGCGGGTTTGGGGCTGCAAGGTTTGCAGGATGGACACAACATCCTGGATGGTGCTAACTTCTCGTCCCCTACACACATCCCTCAGTATGTCCAGCTCAAGGCTTAGCCACTCTCGTGGAAAGGGGGTCAGTTCCGGGGAACCCAAATCCACTCGTTTCCCCTGAGCCGCCTCAAGAACTGCCTGCTGTCGCCCTGCAGCTACGCGGAGTCCCTCCTAATCAAAACGCTGCTCCACCTCTGAGCGCAGCAACATAATTTAACATAATTTTCTCTCCACCCTCAACAACTGTGCCGGAAGGGCTCATTTCTTTAGATGCAGAAAAGGCCTTTCACCGGGTGGAGTGGAATTATTTGTTCTTTTCCCTTCAAAAATTCGGGTTTGGAGAGCGCTTTATTGCTTGGATACGCTTACTGTACACATCCCCCCAAGCGTGTTTATGCACCAATAGTATTAGGTCCAAATTTTTTCCTTTAATGCGGGGGACACACCAAGGCTGCCCACTGTCCCCTCTCCTCTTTGCCATAGCTATTGAGCCTTTATCTATAGCACTCAAAGCCAACAGACTTATTCCAGGCATTAGGAGAGGGGGGGTGGAACATAAAGTGTCACTGTATGCAGATGACTTGTTACTTTATGTATCCAACCCTAAAATAGCTATCTCTCATATCTTAAACACGCTTAAAACCTTTGGTAAGTTTTCTGGATATAAGCTCAATATAGGAAAGAGCGATTTCTTTCCCATCAATCAGCTGGCAGAGGATAAAACACAGTCAGATTTACCATTCACTCTCTCAACAACATCATTTAAATACTTAGGAATTAACGTCTCTCGAAAATTGTCACAACTATTTGATAACAATTTTTCTGTTTTAAATGCAAAAGTTAAAGAAGATATTCAAAAGTGTAACAGGTTACAGATCACACTAGCAGGGAAAATACAAAGTATTAAAATGAATATTGTCCCACGATACCTGTACCTCTTTCAGTGCTTGCCTTTTTTCTTCCCAGGTCCTTCTTTCGCAACACTGACAGTGTATTATCTTCCTTCATATGAAGCAATAAACCTCCAAGGCTTCAAAACCCCTTGTTACAGAGAAGCAGATCGGCAGGTGGTTTGGGGCTACCAAATTTACAGCTTTACTACTGGTCAGCCAATTTTCAAAAAATTGTATACTGGGCCTTTATCCCAAAACTCAGTGGTGTCAACTAGAATCACATTCATATCACTTTTCCTCTTTAAAAGCCTTGGTATGCCATGTTAACAGACTCAAACCGAAACAGTACACTGATAATCCAATAGTCATATCCACTCTGAAAATCTGGAAACAAATTAAACAACACTTTGGCTGGAACACGCTTCCTTTTAGCACTCCAATATGTAATAATGAACTATTCAAACCTGCTAAGATTGATGCCAGTTTCTGTCGTTGGGACAGACAAGGCCTCAGCACAATAGGTGATCTCTATAGTGGAGGCACATTTTCCAGGTTTGCTCAATTACGTAGTTTCAATCTACAGCAATCTGACCACTTTAGGTATTTTCAAATTCGACATTTTCTCAAATCAAACACACCTTCTTTTCCAGATGACCCACCCTCTTCAGGAATTGATCACCTTTTGCCGATAACCAAAATGACAAGGAGGCATATCTCATTCTTATATGACCTCCTAGCTCCAGAAACACCTCCAGCTTTACAGAGAATTAAAACAGAATGGGAAACAGAACTTGGCATTATTATACCTGACAACTGGTGGAAGGAAGCACTGGAAGAAATAAAATCTTGCTTGACTTGTGTAAGATTCCAACTGATACAATTCAAAATAGTCCATAGGGCACACTACAGTAAATCTAGACTAGCCAAAATATACCCAAATTTGACTGACATCTGTGACAGATGCTCCCAGGCTCCCTGCAACCTCACTCATATGTTTTGGTCATGCCCAAGACTGGCGGAGCACTGGAAATCTTATTTCAGAACGATTTCTGTAATATTAGAACAAGTTATAGAACATCCCCACAGATTGCCCTATTTGGTATACCTGAGGCAGGTACAACAATGTCAGTAAAGCAAGCAAATGTAATTTCCTTCACCTCTCTGTTATCTCGTCGGAGAATACTCTTATTATGGAAAAAAATCATTCCCCCCTCCCCCACGTCATGGCTGTGTGATACAATGTCTTTTCTGGAACTGGAAAAAATCTAATTCTCCATACGGGGCTCAGCAGACAAGTTTTATACTCATTGGCAGCCCCTGATCACTTATGTTAAAAGTTTGACCTCCCTTTCCCCAGAATGATCACCTAGGTGAGACATTAAATATAATGTAACGGCAGAAGCACTGGCTATGCATTGAATTCATCCCATCCCGTTTATTGAGTTTATAAATAAAAAAAAATGGATCAACATCAGGAACAAGAGTCCTGTGGCAGAATCCTGCACAGGTCCATTTTTGAAAACCTACACCAGCCCATACCTTTAAAGCTCAGTACAAGAACTGACTCATTACCCTCCATTATGTCTAACTCAAAGCTGTACAGGTTAAAAAAGTCCTGCGACCTGACTTCCACATTCGCTTGTACTGCAGCACCTCTTTCTGGGCTTATGTCTCGCCTCCCCAGCAGCCCAGTCTGCTCTGAGTGGTCAGCTCGCTCAGTCTGTTGCGATTGGTGCAACGCTTAGAGCGTGTATCGGTGACGTCATGCCCCTTACCTTATCTGACTTTACTGCTGGAGGCTGGTGCAAAACAACAAGCTGTGGCTGAGCTAACAATGGCGGATGTCCGCCATTATAAATTTAAGTGAGAAAACACAAGCCAATAAACCCCAAAGCTCCTTCGGAACAAACACTAGAGCAGGATATTTCACAGTGCTAAGTTTTTATTTTGTGGCTGTCTTATATTTCAGCTGTAACATGATACCTGTAACTTATGTGATGTTATGGTAACAACTATAAGACTGTCCTCTGACTGAATGAAGTTGGAAATATCTGCTGCAGATGTTTCCAACTTCGGTTTCTAGAAATATAGTCAGTTACTACATAACGTGTAAACACCAACAGCAGCACTTAGCTGATGTGGTGTAAATAATAACTCCTTTTTAAAAAAAAATCAATGCAGGCTTATCTATGACCAGACTAATGTAGCTTGTATTGGGTAATAAAACCAAAGTTATTGTAAACTCTGCTTCTAACACATTCCCCGTTAAAACCACAAAAGTTTTAATCGGTGAATTCATCAATTTTACCACAGCAGATTGAGATGACAGATTTCTGTATTATACAAAAACAAATGAAGAGAAATAACTGGTACATTCAGATGTCTTAGCTGTCATGTTTACTGAAACCATTCTACTAAAATGTAGCTGCATTTTATAATCATCTTCACCTTGTGTTTGTAATCTACAATATGTACAATGTACCAATGTATCACAGTTTCTCCATATCATTTATATGAAATCAAAGTTTCATAGTAAAACACATGTTGCTTCTATGCAGTGATGTTGTCTCCTGAGTCTTTATTTGCTTACTTATAAAACAGTATGCCTTGTGTCTAATTTACCCATTAGGTTTTTGGGTAATAGACCAGGTTCCAGTTCATCCTACATGTTTGATACAACATCCAGGCCTGGAGCCTGACTGTTTGAATCCGTACACCCCACAGAACATCCACAACATTTACAGGTATGACTATGGACCCTTACGGCACAGAACTGAAGAACACTAAGGTTTCATTATACCAACCCCCCTCTTTGGGCTGTTTGTCTCAGCCTGCAGCTAAGTTTAAAAGTATCTGCCCAATTTTACTAACTAAGTTAGTCTACAAACAGACAGCATTTTAGCTTATTAGTACCAACTCACTATCAGCAGAACTAGTGTGCTGTCTAAATCAGCATGTAAGGCATAATGTTAGTGACAGTAGATCAGAGACTGTGGACGGACCATATTGAATATCACTGTTGGCATGTTTACTTGTTCAAGCTTGCTGAACACATGTATTGATAAATTATTGGCTTCTTACTCGCTAAGGTTTAATTGCACTTACAGTAACGAGTAATTTTTTGAGTTATCTTCACTTTGTTTTTGCCCAACTGTTCACAGAGTACTGTGTCGTGTAGGTGTGTGCGTGTATGTGTGGATGTGTGTGTATGTGGAGCAGTTCAGCCCTAGCACAGAGTGCCCGATGAGAGGTTGCAGGATGATAATGAATTGAACCAAAATGTATAAAAGTACCGATAAAAGAACATACTGTCAGAGCTTATTAACACTACGCCTTTTCATAATTTACCCCCAGGACTAATTTAGTACTGGATTTCGGTCCCCATCCATAGTTAACATCTCAAACGCTAAACAGTGTTGTCCCCTCCCTGGAAAATTAGCAGACCAAACATACATATTCAAACACATGCAGGGACAGACAGACAGACAGACAGACAGACAGACAGACAGACACACACACACACACACACACACACACACACACACACACACACACACAACGTCCTTTCATCACAGTAATACCTCCTCAGCTGTATAACTCAGACCAACTACAATGTTTAGTGTCACGATATGAGGGAAGACACAAGTAGTATTCCTCACGACTGCCTTTATTTTAACAATGTCATTGTTGTATACAGCACAGCTCAACACACCGAGCGGCGGCTAGTACTCACTGAACAACAACACTCCGCATCCTAGTGATTTTCAAAAGAAAATAAACATGGTAAGGTGCATTGTAAGACACCAGTGCACTTGTTGCTTGGCACTCAACTACAAAATGAAGTTTCCATTTAATGACATAACCTTGCACTCTTTTTTTCACAATAACAATTCTCTCTCTTTTTTCTTTTTTTTTCTTTTTTAAACATAACTGAACCCCAGTGCTGCCAAATAAACACCGGACAACATCAGGGTCGACACCCCGAGTCCTGATAGGGATTAGTATGCCCTTTTTAAAAACAAGAAAATAACCCACAAGTGCAAATGTCTCTGAACTACACTTTAGTCCTCTTTCAGTCCATGGTTCCTGTAAGAAAGAACAAACACTCACACAGACCTAATAAGGACAAAGTCAAGTGTCTATTACTTTTCAGTCTCTAAATCTGACAGGCAGTTTCACCTCCCGGCCCCTTGAAGTCACTCTCCGAGGAGTCGCAGACCAGAGAGGAGACCCCAGGGAGGGACCTGAGGATGGCTGGCTTGGTGATGGCACCTGTGGCATAGCCACCGCTGTAGCTGGGGAACTGCAGTCCTGCTGTGGTGGGTCAGGATTGGAACGCTGCTGTTACTCAGCTGGGTTGTCTGTCTCAGGAACAGGCTGAAGATGTCGTCTGTTGCGCAGAGTCACTGTGCCATTGTCCATTTACACCAGGTAGGATCTTGGCTCCTTAGACTTGCCGATGACCTTGGCAGGTCTTTTCCAGCCCTGGTCCACGTTGAGCTTCACCCTGACATCTTGACCAGGGCGCAGCTACGGGAGTGGACAAGCTGAATGTCTGCAGTTGTAGGAGAATCGCTAAGGTTCTTTTGCTGCGGCGTCCTTCTGGTAGACAAGGTCCTGGTTGACTGGGCGTGGCAGTAATGTCTTTTCGAGCACCAGGACAGTGGTGCGGATTTGACGTCCTGTCATTAGCTGGGCAGGGCTCACTCCAGTAGCAGCAATTGGTGTCGAACGGTAACACATCAAGGCTAGGCAGGGGTCAGGCTGTTTGGATGGCTCTCTCAGCTGCCCCGTTCGCCTGTGGGTAATGGGGGCTAGAGGTTATGTGGGAGAAACCGTACCTCTGTTTGAAGTCCTGGAACTCCACCGCTAAGAACTGTGTTCCATTGTCAATGACTGTCTCTAGAAAAATAGTCCACTACAATGAGGTAGCTCTTACCCTCCAGCTCACACAAGTCAGCTGCAATCCTTTGCCAGGGACCACTGAGTAGGGAAGTTGTTACGAGTGGTTCACATCTCTGTGTAGGTTTATGCTCTGCACAGAAGTCACATGATGTCACTTTCTTTGTGATTTGAGCCCCTATGCTGGGCCACCAGAGTGTTGACCTTGCTTGCTCTCGACACTGGTTTAGCTGGTTTAGGACATCAGATCTGAGCGCTGTGGGAATTACAATACGATCATGATACAGCACTAGACCATCTGATTCAGAAAGGTGAGCCCTGGTTGCGTGAAATACTCGCAGGGGTGAGGACTCTGCTATTCTCTGGGGCCACCCTTTTCTGATGAAAGCAATTACCTTTTGAAGCTGAGCGTCGCTCCATGTGGCTCTGCAGATTTCCTCAAACTTGAGTGATTTGATAGGCTTACTAGCCACTATAGTGTTCACATATGCTTTAACCTGACCATCTGTGTCTGACTTGCCATCTCCATCCAGGGGGTGCCTCGAGAGCGCGTCGGCCACCACCAGCTGTTTACCAGGAACATGTTCAGCAGTGACAGTAAACCGCATGAGGCGCATGAGCCGCCTCTGACACCTCAGTGGGGCTTTGTCAAGGTCAGATGTATTGATTAGTGGCACTAAAGGCTTATGGTCTGTTTGAAGACGGACACAGCCCATACCTTGGATGTAATGGGCAAAGCGCTCACAGGCCCACACGCCCACACGCTCGTCAAGCACTCTCTCTCAATTTGCGATTATCTTTTTTCTGTGTCTGTGAGAGTTCGGGAACAGAAAGTGACAGGCCGCAGCTCACCATCGTGGTCCTGTAACAGAGCAGCGCCCAGGCCATAGCTGCTGGCGTCTGTGCTGACTACAGTCGGCCAGCCTGCATCGTAGCAACAGAGTACTGGTGCGGCCACGAGCATAGCTTTAGCTTTGTTGAACGCCTGCTCCTGAGGCTGGCCCCAGACCCATGCACTCTCCCTTTTGAGGAGCTTCATGATAGGGTGCAGTGTGATGGAAAGCCCGGGTAGGAATTTGGCTCTTGACGGAGTTCCTTCACATTTGTGGGGCTAGGCATTTTGGTGATGCTTTCCACCTTACAATTGTCTGGTTTTACGCCGTCAGCACTTATGATGTGCCCAAAGAACTGTAGTTCTGTTTTTCCAAAGTGGCACTTGGCTCTATTGAGTTTAAGGCCTGATGTTGCAATTGTCCGTAGCACTGCATCCAGGCGGCGGTCGTGCTCCTCTTTGCTGGACCCATAGATGAGAATGTTGTCCATCACAAGGCCCTGAAGCAGTGTGCTCGTCAGCCGCTGAAAAATCTTGAGCACTGATGTAATCCCAAATGGTAGGCGTTTACAGCAGAACCTGCCCATGGGAGTTATAAACAAGGTGAGTTTTTGGCAGCTGGGGTCCAATGGAATCTGCCAGAAACCGCTTGAGGCATCTAGGGTAGAGATCCAGTGTGGGCAGGATGTAACGCTCCCGCTTAACTCCCTTGTTCAGCCGTTTTAAATCCACACACACCCTGACCTCGTCTTTGTTACGTTTTGGAGCCAGCACCATTGGTGCACACCAGTCTGTGGGTGTGGTGACTTCCTCTATGATGTCCAGGCTGAGCATACGCTTTAGCTCTTTTTCCACTTTCGGGAGGAGGGGAAAAGGGACTCTGCGTGGCGTATTTACACTGTAGGGCACAGCATCATCAGTCAGCTCTATTTTAACAGACTCACAGTTCAGTAGTCCAATTTCTGCAAACACATCTCCTGTTAAGTCACTGTTAATCCCATTGACTCTCGTGACAAGTCCCATACACTTTGCCGCAGCCTTGCCCAGTAAGTTGCTTGCATACTGCCCTTTAATGACTGTGATCCAGTATTGATATTTCTGCCCCTTATACATCGTATTGGCAAGGAATTTTCCCGCACACTTGACTTTCCCTCCCGGGCTGTACACTGTTGGCCTGGAACGAATCAGCCTGGGTCTCCGCAGTAACCCGCTGAATGTCGCCTCTTTCATAACAGTAGTGTCGGCTCCGGTATCAATTTTAAAGTCCACTGGGCTGCCGTTCACCAGTAGCTCAGCATCCCAATCAGTGTCTGAGTATGGCTCCTCTATGACAGTTAGCTTTGAGTCAGTCACAGCTCCAAGAAAAAGTCCTATGAAAAATGAATCCTCATCCAAATCTGCCACAGCCTCTGTCCTGACTTCTTTTAACATTTTAGTTTTAGACACCACTTCAAAATGACCTGTCTTATTGCATTTTCTGCATCTTTTATTATGAGCAGGGCAGCTTTCATTTTTATCATGCATCCTATTACACCTTTGGCAGTTCTGTTTAGCCTCACTGTTGTTTTTTCTGTGAGTGCTGTGGTTTATCATTGCTCCGCCTCGTGTTGCTGTATTGTTTGCTTCTCACCTCATTCACTCTGCTTTCCACAAGCTCCGCGCTCTGCTGTTTGACCAGCTTACTCTGGCACGCAAGCTGGATGGCTCTTTCCAGTGTTAGATCCGCCTCAAGTTGTAGCTTCTGTGACACCTCTTTATCAGTTAATCCTATGACAATTCGGTCCCGAATCTGCTCATCCTTACTGTTGCCAAACTCACAGTGCTGTGCGAGCTCATACAGACTCCGAACAAAGGCCTCCACTGACTCACCGGCTCTTTGAGTCCTCTTGTGAAAACAGGCACGTTCGTGGATGACGTTGTGTTTGGGGACAAAGTGTTCATCAAACTTTTCCAACACGGCATTAAAGTCAAACTCTGGGTGTGGATTATCCTCCATAGCAGCAGGATACACAAAGGAATTGAAGATTGGCTCCGCATCTCTCCCCATAGAGTAAAGCAGAGAATTGACCTGCACCTCACCGCTCTCCTTGTCCAGTTTCAATGCAACTCGAAAGTGGGAAAATCTCTGCCTCCATGTCGGCCACTCTGCCGGCTGGGCAAAATCAAACGGCTCCGGGGGTGCAAACTTAGCCATTTCATCTTCAGTGTCGGCGTTGAGTCCTCAATTCTGACACCGTGTCACGATATGAAGGAAGACACAGGTAGTATTCCTCACGACTGCCTTTATTTTAAAAAGGTCACTGTTGAACAGCAGCGAGTAAATTTCTCAACGACAATGGTGAAAGTGCAGTCTGAATATACAATGAAGGAGGTGAGCGGATATTTGTAACTGCATGGGAGAGTCATAGACGTACTGTTTAACATTAGACTTTGTCGGAGTGGAGATGAACCTGAGGAAGTTGCCATCCAGAACGGAGGTAGAGCAGTAACCCACGGACCAGGCAAGGTTTTTTGTTTTGTTTTAATTTTATAGCTGCATAAGACAGCTTAGCGGGACTGTTTAAATTTGTTTGATGATCTGAAACATTTAAGTGTGGAAAACATGCAAAAAAGTAAGAAATCAGGAAGGGGGCAAACACTTTTTCACACCACTGTATTTTCCACAGCTCATTTTCGAGCTCACGTAATGGTGTAATGACTTTGGTTCTTTTGCAGAAAGAGGTTAAAGATGCAGAAGGGCGGATGATATGTGTGCAAGCACTAATAGAAGGATTACAGGTGATACTATGTAACATCTATGCACCTAACAAAGGGGACCCAGATTTTTTCCATGAGATAAATAAGGTCCTAGGAGACATGGACAGGCAAATAATACTGGCAGGTGATTTTAACCAAGTGATGGATCCCGTTCTGGACAAAAGCAGGCCTAAGGATATTGATGACCAAAGACAAGGAAGCAATTCATATGTTAAAAGAGGATATGGGTCTTATCGACATATGGAGACTTACTAACCCTCACAAGAGGGAATATACATTTTTCTCCCATTGTCATAAATCCCATTCCAGAATTGATTTCTTTTTAATTGCAAGCCCTTTAATAAATAGTTTAATCAGTTGTGACATAAGAACTATTGCTATTAGAGATCATGCAGCAGTGGAACTATGTGTGAATGCAGAACTGGACATAGGCAGGAGGACTAGATGGAGAATGAATACTTCATTATTGCAGGATAAATCCTTCAGAACATCGTTAGGTGAAGACTTGAAATCATTTTTTGAATTGAACATTAGCAGCACCAAAGAAATTACAACAGTCTGGGAGGCATCTAAAGCATACATAAGGGGGAAACTGATAGCACAAACAAGATAAAAGAATTACAGAATGAAATCAAATTAAAGGAAAATCAATTATCTGAACATTTTTCTGACTCACAATATCAAGAACTTTGTAGGCTCAAATTTAAGTTGCACAAAATTTATAATAAAAAAGTAGAATATGCCTTATATAGATTAAAAACAGACTTTTACAAGGGTGGGGAACAAACTGGGAAAATAGGAAGAAATAAAGAGAGCTGTCTCATTAATGAAAACTGGGAAATCACCAGGTTACGATGGGTTTCCTGCAGAATATTATAAAGTATATGTTGACATTCTTGCTCCAGTTTTGCAGGTTTATCAAGAGGTTTTTGAAAAGGGTCATGTTCCACCAACATTTAATGAAGACTTGATATCTCTAATCCCTAGGAAGGACAGAGATATAACTGACCCATCTAACTTTAGACCTATTAGTTTACTCAATCAATCAATCAATCAATCAATCAATCAATCAATCAATCAATCAATTTTATTTAGACCTGAAGCGTGGCGGCCATCTCACATGCTCAAATGAGGAGATAGACAACCATCTCCATCTCACCTACAGTGATGCAGCACGGGAGGAAGATCTAGGACAGGGGTAGGCAACCTGTGGCTCCGGAGCCACATGTGGCTCTTTAGCCCCTGTCCAGTGGCTCCTTGAGCCTTTGAGAAAAGAATTCTATGGAAATTCATTCTATGAATCCAAATGTTGCTGAACCTCGATAGCAGTGGCTGGTTAGCTATGGATGCCAAATCCAAAAAAGTAAATTGAATAAAATAGAGAATGTAATAGTGCGTGGACAGATTTGTTTGCTCTCACTGCCAGCTCTGCAAAATTTAAGTACCAAATAATCATAAATAGTGCCCTGCACAGTGTCCACCTTGTGGTAAAACATATTAACAAATGCTTATTTAGACCATAAGTATACGCTAATTTAGACTTAATAGGCTATTTACCTTGATTATAAGGCTCAAACATGTTTTGCGGCTCCACACAGATTTTTTCAAATTATTCTTGGTCAAAAATGTCTCTTTTAATGGCAAAGGTTGCAGACCCCTGATCCAGGAGAATGCAGAGCCCTGCTCAACCCACCAGCACCATCCACTGACTTTAACACCAAGGACCCTGGCTGAAAGGAAATCTAATCTGTGATCAAGGCTGCTAGAACCAGCTCAATGCCGGGACCCAATGGTGTGCCTTACCTGATGTACAAAAGGTGGCCCAAACTCACACACCATCTATGAAAGATACTGAGGATAATCTGGAGGAGGGGAAAGGTAACCCAACAGTGGAGATTTGCAGGAGTGTGGGTACCAAAGGAAGATAAGACAACCTCTGCTGGACTCCTCACCATCCCCACCTCACGCCTCAGTACCATGGGTGCCCGAGCCTTCAGCTTCTCTGCACCCAGACTCTGGAACTCCCTCCCCCCACACATAAGACAGTCAGACATCATTCAAATCCCAACTCAAAACCCACCTGTTCAAACTGGCATATTCACTCTAACTGGACATTGTGCACTACACTTGTTTTTATGTCGATGTTTTATTTTAATGATGTCTTTTATCCTCTATGCTCTGTAAGGTGACCTTGGGTGACGAAAGGTGCTTCCAAATAAAATGTCTTATTATTATTATTATTATTAGGCTATTATTATTAACCAGCATTGAGCAGGTTAAGACCATCTCCCTGCTCAATGTTGAGGCAAATATATTTTTCAGTATCGTTTCCCACCGGCTGACTATCTTCTAAAGAACAAATGGAGTGGTGACACAGCTGATCAGGGAGGCTCAAGAAGAGAAAGGAGACCTGGTGGTGCTATGAATTGACCTAGCCAATGCATATGGCTACATACCACACAAGCTAGTGGAGGCAGCATTGGTGCGGCATCATGTCCCAAGTAACATCAAGAATCTCATTATGGATTATTACAACAGCTTTAATCTGAGGTTCACTCCTGGGACAGTAACATCTGACCACCACTGGCTTGAGAAAGGGATTATCACTGGAAATACAAATTCAGCGACCTTATTCGTTCTGGCCATGAATATGCTAGTCAAGTCAGCTGAAACAGAGTGTAGAGGCCCCAAAACCAGGTCTGGAGTCCGGCAAACCCCCCATCAGAGCCTTTATGGATGATCTGACAATAACAACTTTGTCAGTTCCGGGAAGCAGATGGATCCTCCAAGGCTTAAAGACCGTAATCACGTGGGCTCGGATGCGCTTCTAGCCAGAAAACTTGAGGTCCTTGGTTCTGAGAAGAGGGAAGGTGACAGACCAGTTTCACTTCTCCCATGGGGAAACCCAAATCCCATCAGTTACAGAGAAACCTGTGAAGATCCTCGGGAAAGTCTTTGACTGCACCCCAAAGGATGCGGCTTCCATCAGAGTGGCAAATCAAGACCTGGAGGAGTGGCTGGCTGCTATCGACAAATCAGGCCTACCAGGAAAATTCAAAGCTGTTGAAAGCTATAGGGGTTGAAAGACCTGAAACCCCATATCACCCCAGGTACTTCACTGATGATGTATCTAAGTGCATCAAGAGATGTATGTATCAACCAACTAATTTTTGGACGATTTATTTCCATTTTTTCGGACATTCTTAAATATATTTCGACATTTCAGTACCATTTTTTTCATCACCATAAAACCTCAAAAAGATCCTCCCTGGGTGTCTGCCACCTTATCCTCGGGCTTTCATGGCTGGAGTCCTCCATGTCGGTGACCAATGTGATGATGGTCAAAGGTTCCACTTGTGTCATTAACTTTAAAAATAAAAGGAACTGCAGCTTGGTAATAGTGATGTAGATGTCGTATGCTGTAAAGCCCTGTGAGGCAAATTGTGATTTGTGATATTGGGCTTTGTAAATAAAATTGATTGATTGATGTCAAAATATTACACATACACTGCACATCTTTTTACTTTATTTATTCTGAAAAATTGAAAATGTACTTTTGTTCTCACCCATGGCTCGCCAGCATGTAGTTCATTTTTACCCGTGAATTTATATATATATATGTATATATATTTATACCAATGCAGTGCAGGAGTGCGTTCATGAGTTGTTTTATTATTTATAGATCTCTACAATTCATGAAAAAAAACAAAGAAAGCATGCTTTAAACTTGCATTTTCAGTGTGTAAGTTTTTCACTCAGAGGTTGTTGTTTCCCATAGCATAGAGGATTTGGTAACGTCCAAATAGTGGTAGGAAGGAAGAATGATGGCCAAAATCAGCGGCCCAGCGGCAGGTTTATAACCACAGTCTATATCCGATAAGTCAGATGACCCCAGAGCTCTTAATAACTGTCTGGATGAAGAAAAGTTTTGTGACCTGTATCCAAACTTGCAGCACATCCTAATCCAAACAAAGATGGTAGCCAGTGGCTACCTGGATTGAAAACAGAATCACATCTTGGGAAATGGCTTGAATATTTTTTTCATTGTACTTTGTTATAGTGTATTTACTTTTAAGATAACTAAATGCTGAGCTCTGACTCGAATGTAATGCTAATGCTAATCCATAAGAGGCCCAAACTGAGCAAGAAGCTTTCAAAAGGTTGAATACTGCTTCAACACCTGAATGTTAATACCTAATAAAGAAACTAAAAGGAGTCAGACGAGGGCTTACTGTTGAGCGGTCAGCCAGAGACAGAGGTGTGACCAAGGATTGGCATTCTTCAGGCGTCAGAGCCGAGGTGCTCAGCAACAGCCCCGCCACCAGGAGATGACTGCTGATCCACAGATTCATGATGCTACAGCTGATCAGCTTCAAAATGTAAATGGAAAAAACAGATCTCAGGTGACAGCTGCACGAACGCGGCAATGACTGAGCTTCATCGAGCCTCTTGGCCTTTATAAAAGCTGCTGGTGACAGGATTACAAGTTTCTGGGTTTTCCATTATTTACATAAAAACATTTTTACACAAGTTTCATTATTTTCGCCCAGAGTTAGGAAAGCAACATTTCACTGCCAGTTCCTCTCGGCAGGTTCAAAGGTGATTTCAGGTTTTGCTGTGAGCGTAGGATTTCGTAACAACACTGCCTGGTTTGTGTATTACTCACTTACTGACATGTTTAAGGTCATGAACTGTCAAAAATCCGATATTTCACAGAACTTATCTTTTGGTCTCAAATAGCATATAGATAAAGTTTGAACAAAATCTAAAATGTACACAAAAACCTCTCTCTGATCTCCCTGAATTGGTCGCCAATGTATACACATACACTGGGTATACAGTACAGTACTATGAGGGTATGAGCTTGGAGCGCCAGTGGGTTGGTAAACGGCACTAGATAGTCTGCACCAGGATGTTTTGCTACATACAAGGAAGCCTTCAGTGAGCAGACTTTTTACTTTTCTTTAATTAATATTCAATTGTATGTTCATCATAAAACAATTACTAATAAATAACGTGTAGATTTTCTCTAAAACTGCAGCAGGTTACAGGACCTTATCTCTTTCTCTCACTCAAACAAATAAAAAAGTGCTTCAGGTTACTGGAAAGAGCTGTTTTTGAACAAATAAAATCCAACTGAAAATGAACTGCTGTATATCCAACTTTATCTAGCATAGAATAGAATACAGTTGTCTTTATTGTCATTGTACATGTACAAAGAAATTCAATGCAATATCTTCAGTGCAAAGTAAAAAAGAAGAGCTCATTAACACAAAAACAAACTATATACTAAAAAGTTAAAGTAAAACAGTAATAAATATTATGTCAGAGTGACACATCCTCTTATGTTTCTTTGCATGTTGTGCTTGTGAGTTGATAAGTTTGATTTGATTTTATCCTGGTTGCATGTTTTAATTATTTGTATTTTGGAATTTATGCCTGTGTTTTATCAGTATTTATATTTAGTCACATTTGGAGTTTGTGAAATGTTTTTATTAGTTTTATTGAATGGTTTTATGGGTTTATTCTTAAAATGCTTGCTTATGGACCTGTTGTGACTCGCATGCTTTCTTGTGGACTGAAAATGAAATGAACAATTAACTTACCACACCCCCGAGACTCATAATTGTTCAAGACATGTCAGTGTGCTTTCTTAAGTGGGATTGAACACAGGTATAAGAGAAGGCAGTAAGCAGGACAGACACATGAGCGTGACGAGAAGGCAGGACTGTGCACACACACGAGACAGAGTTGGACCGCGGAGCGACTCCACAGAGGCTCTGCACAGGTTAAGACGGAGCTGCAAATGTCTGAGACAAGGCACCGGACAGGCGCTTGGACGTGGAGCAATATAGACTTGGTCAACGCCTACTCTAAGCTAAGTAAAGGAAAGTGACCAAGCTAAGCTAGCCGGTGTGTGTGGCATCCTCTGTGTGTGTGTACATGTGACTGAGAATGCGTTCTTCTCCTCCACAGCGACCGCAGCAGTCCCAACGGAGGAAGGGCAGCAGAACCACGTTGAAAAGAGACACCAGGAGACTGAAAGGAATGGCTAGAGGACAACTAGGCAAGGCCTACCCTGTGCTACCCCCCCCCCCTAAAAAGAATAAGTAAAAGTTTACTCTCCCTGAACAATTTTACATGCCCGACAGACATTCTGGGACTCTTTAAAAGACGGCCTTTAATCAGGCGTTCTGGCTGATTTTTTGGATTTTAGTTGGACATAATTGGTATTTCTCTCAGCCTTTTTTAGTTGCCCATTTTAATTGTTATACTTTAACCTTTATAGTTACTGTCCAATCTCTGCATTTGTCAATGCTGTGATTTTATTGGTTTTAAATAAATTATTTACAGCCACCCTTGGGGTAATCTTTTTAACAATGGATATACATCTAGGGAACACCCTAGACGAAAGATCAATGATCGGCTTTGTGGTGGTATCATCAAATCTGTGGCCATGTGACACTTGGCTGAAGAGAGTAGCAGAGCTGTCAACTGATCACCACCTGATGGTGAGTTGGATCAGATGGTGGGGGAGGAGGTACAAGAAGGAGGTCTTTCGGGTCTGGCTGGCCCAGGGGTCTCCTGAAGCAGCAGACAGGTACCGGTTGGCAAGAAGGGCTGAAGCTGTTGCAGCCGCTGAAGCAAAAACCCGGGTGTGGGCGGAGTTCGGGAAGACTATGGAGAAGGACTTTTGGTTAGCCTGAAAGGAAACTCTGGCAGACTGTTAGAGCCTCAGGAAGGGAAATCAGGGCTTGTCTCAGGCTGTGCTCAGCAGACTGCTGACCCGAACTTGGGACATCATCAAGTGGTGTAAGGAGCACCTTGAGGAACTCCTGAGCCAGGCCGTCACGTCTACCATGGAGGAGGCAGAGCCTGAGGACTCGGGGGAACACTCGCCAATTTCCCTGGCAGAGGTTGCTGAGGTAGTCAAAAAGCTCCCCAGCGGCAAGGTGCCAGGTGTGGATGAGAATCGCCCTGAGATGCTGAACGCTCTGGACATTATTAGGCTGTCTTGGTTACATGCCTTTTCAGTGTTGCATGGAGGTTGGGTACGGTGCCTGCGGAGAGGGGGTGGTTCCCATTTTCAAAAGCGGGGACCGGAGGGTGTGTTCCAACTACTGGGGTATCACATAGCTCAGCCTCCTGGGTAAAGTTTACTCCAGGGTGCTGGAGAGGAGGCTCCGACTGATTGTCGAACCTCGGATTCAGGAGGAGCATTGCGGATTCCATCCTGGCCATGGAACAGTGGACCAGCTCTTTACCCTTGTGAGGCTGCATGAGGGGTTATGGGAGTTTGCCCATCCAGTCCACATGTGCTTTGTGGATTTGTAGAAGGCTTACGACTGTGTCCCTTTGTGGGTCTTGTGGGGGGTACTGCGGGAGTACAGGGTACCGGGCTCTCTGCTACAAGCCATCCAGTCCCTGTATGACCAAAGTGAGAGCTGTGTCCAAATACTCAGCGTAAAGTCAAACACTTTCTCGGTGGGTGTTGGCCTCTGCCAGGGTTGTCCCTTGTCACTGTTCCTGTTTGTGATATTCACATTCTGCAATGATGCAGGCTCTGCGCCAGACTGTCGTGGTGAAGAGGGAGCTGAGCCGTAAGGCGAAGCTTTCAATTTACTGGTCCATCTATGTCACAACCCTCACCTATGGTCATGACCTCTGAGTAGTGACTGAAAGAACGAGATAGTGGATACAAGCGGCTATATTGAGTTTCCTTCGTGGGGTGGCTGGACTCAGCCTTAGAGATAGGATAGGGTAAGGAGCTCAGACATCCGGAGGGAGCTCGAAGTAGACCTGCTGCTCTTTCACGTCGAAAGGGGTTAGTTGAGGTGGTTTGGGCATCTGATCAGGATGCCGTCTGGGCGCCTCCTGCTGGAGGTGTTTCAGGCACATCCCACTGGTAGGAGGTTCTGGGGCAAGGCTTGAAATAATGTGACTCCAAACCAGTTTCTCAAAGCACTTATGTTTATTTTTATTTATTCAAATTCCCATTAGCTACTGTTATTACAACAGCAGCTACTCTTCCTGGGGTCCCCATTAATCTTTTGACAATACTTCAGAACTGAGAAATACACAGATACATATCCATCACATTCATACTCACAATAAGACAATACATAACACAACACTAAGACACAACTAGAGCAACTTAAGTCTGTCTAATACATATGATAGCTCTATATAATAGTTTCATCTCTTAAAAGAATTAAGAAAAACAAATCACTAAGCAACTCCTCCACTAAATCACAACTAAAATGAGATGCATAGCTCTCTTCTTCCGATTTCATCTTTAAGAACAGAGAAAATAGATAAATAAATACAATACAAACAATACAGTAGATTCTACACTATTCCTTGTGTGAACAAATACAATCTTAACTTTTTATTAATAAAACATGTTGTATTACTTTCTGAAATCAGAAAACTGGGTAATGAATTCCATGACACCAATGCTCTGTAATTGACTGTTCTCTGTTTCAAACTAGTTCTACACTGAGGCAACAGAAAACGACCCTCTGATGACTGACGAGTAGCATAATGATGTCTGTCTGAAAAAAATTCTAATTTATTATAAAGTACTTCCGGGGTTTTAGTTATGATGATAGTTTTAATGAAACACACTAGAGAATAATGTAACCTGCATTTTACACTTAGCCAAGTCAGCTGACTGTTCATTGTACTTACTCTTGTTCGATATGGGCATTAAAGAACAATGCGAGCAGCTTTATTTTGAGCTACCTGTAACCTTTTTAAATTATTTTCTTTTGTATTGGACCAGATCACTGAACAATAACAGTGTTTTATCACAGCCATTCCTCTTCCCATTTTTACCACCATTTGATCAATTTGGCTGTTCCAAGACATTTGACTATCAACAGTGATCCCTAATAATTTTGCTTCTGTTACTTGTTCAATATCTGTGTCTCCTATAGTTAAGTGCAAAATTGGTGCATCTTTTAATGACCGTTCTAAACTAAATACCATACATTTTGTCTTTTCAATATTAAGAACTAACTTATTTACTGTAATCCATTCTTCTACTAGCTTTAATTCTTCATTTAATACCTTACCAAGTTCTCCAGGTATATGTGCTGATGCATATAATGTAGAGTCGTCTGCATACATCGCAACGCTTCATAGCTATTGGTGTCAGTGCCACTGGACGGTAGTCATTCAGCCCGCATCTAACATGTTTTACTTACCAAAATTCAACACAGAACAGGTGCAACAGATCAACATATGCTTAAACAAATTATTTAAACATCAGAAAGTAAAAGCAAGAGAAAATATTATTCTGCACTGTGTATGTAGGACTATAATAATGACTATTTATTAATAAGGTAAAGCTATCTATTTGTACAAAACTATTTATGAATGAGGATGTATTTACAAAAACATAAAGGTGTGTGTACAATATGTAGTAACTCCCACTCCTGCAGCGAGCAGCATCCTCAGGGTTCATACAGACAGGGGCAAGTCAAATTCAAAGACTTTCAAGGATGTTTTTCAATCATTCCTTTGATTTTCAGCAATTAAATTGTCTTCTCCACAACCTTCTGTCACAAGAGAAGTTCTTTGGGTGATAGATTTATGTGTGTTGAGGATGATAGGGTGGTTGTCTTGTGGTCATTGATAGGATAGCTATTATTGATTAGATAGACATTGGCAAGTGTAAGTCTCGATAGGATAACAATTATTGATTAGATAGACATTGGCAAGTGTAAGTCTCGATCGATCGAGCAGCATTGACACGCAGCAGACTTAAGCCTAGTCCATGAAATCAAAACGACACAAATAATTAATTTATGTTTAAATTATTAATTCCTGTTTACAAAAAACTTATGAACGGGTTCTTCCTAAGCGGATGCATGTATATTTGTGTTATTAACATATGAAGTTTAACCATGGAACATAAATGGAGTAAATCATCACAATGTAAAGCAATACAAATTAAGAATAGATCGGAGCAGGACTTACCAAAAAAGGAGCTTAATGCTATGAAAAAATTACTGAAGACGAACCCCTATTTGAAAAATATCCCAACCAAAACACTTGAGCAGATGACACCGAGAGAATGGATGCAAACTAAACTAGGATTTTATTATGTTGAACCCTTTCTAACAGATATATCTGAGTGGACAGACAATAGATATCCTAGAGATGGAAGTTTTGCTAAATCCAAATTAAACATAATTTGGCAATATTTGATTGACAATACTGCAGTTCCAAATCCAAATTGGGACAAAAGTTATATGTGTGATGTATTTAAAGCTTGGGAACTGATGAGTAAACAGTGGCCGGGGAATGTACAGAAGATAGAAAAGAAAAAGAGTAAAAAGTTGTCTTTCATGACATAAGAGACAGTGAAACCTGAACCAACACACACTGCTGTCCAGCATGCCACTCTGTATCCATCTCTCCCTACACTCACTGAGCCTCCTGCATATGAATCAGATGACAAATATGATTGGTTATTGGCTTGTTCTGGCATGGGGCACGGAAAGATGAAATCTAGTAGAGATATTGTCAAAATTATTCCCATGCTTATTTTTCCTGATGTTGATAATATATCTGTACAAATTAAGGTTTGACAAAAGCAGTGTACTCAAGCCTGGCTGCAAAATTGTCAGAAAGCTTTTGACATATACAATACAAGACAGATAAAGATCAATTTTTTGCTGAACGGATTAAATATGTTATGGAATGCATGGCAAGATAATTTAAAAGAATACTGGCTTTAATAAAAAAGGGACATGATGTTGAATTGACTGCAATGTCCAAAGTTATGATTGATAGTTTTCAATCAGCGACCAAATGTTATCAAACGGATAATAACGTGAAATTGGACTTTAATGCGCCAATAGATACAAAACACACACAGGCCATAATTTCGAGCATATCTAAACTAGCTACCCACCTTTTACTATAAATGATTTGAGTAATTTTCAGAAGCAAGCTCCTGAAGCTGAAATAAGACTGTGGCAGAAAAAAGAATGCTACAAAAATGTTGATGGTCTATGGAAATTTAGAGATAAACGCATAGTCTTACCCAAATTGGTATATGATGCTCTTATCTCTTACGTACATGGTGCAACACACGTTAATTACAAGGCAGTGACAGACTACATTTTGAGATTGTTTTTTGCAATAGGGTTGGAAAAAGTCAGGAGATTTATTCAGAGATGTTTGATCTGTGCCCGTTGTAATCCACATGTAAATCCGCCTAAACATGATCATTTGCCCAAACCTGAAAGATCTTTTCAGTCATTGCAAATAGATTTTACGCATATGCCAAAATGTAAAGGTTATTCATATCTTTTGGCAATAGTGGACAGATTTTCCAAATGGCCAGAAGCATTTCCTACTAGGAAAGAAAATGCACAAACAGTAGTCAAATGCTTAATGGAACATATTATTCCAAGATATGGGATACCTTCAGGCACTGATTCAGATAATGGTACACCCTTTACATCTTGAGTAACTTAGCAATTGGCCTTAGCTTTGAGAATTAACTGGACTTTTCACATCCCGTATCACCCGCAGAGCTCAGGACAAGTAGAACGTGCAAATAGGACGATAAAAGACAAACTGATAAAAATTAATCAGTCTAGACAAATGAATTGGCTTGAAGCATTACCTCTAACCCTCTTGTCAGTTAGAGCAATGCCTAACACCACAACCGGTTTGTTACTGCATGAAGTACTAATGGCCCGTCCCTTTCCTTTAGGGGTACAGTTCAACGAGAAACCAGCCATGGACTTAACCCAATTACAAGAGATGCAACATACTTATGTTAAACATTTATTTTCCTTTGTGTCTAAGTATTCTCAGCAGGTGGTAGATTCTCTTCCCTCCCCAGCTAATATGCCCACACACGCTTTTCAACCAGGAGACTACATTTTGGTTCACAGCCTAAAAGCCATAGAAGGAGAACCGTGTTACGGCCCACCGACGCAAGTCCTACTGGTGACCAGAACAGTGATCAAGGTCAAGGGCCAGCCACAATGGATTCATGCCACCAGAGTCAAGGCCGCACCACCTCAGAACGTAGTATCAACATCAATATCGGATTAAGAGAAGTATCACGTTCATTTAAAGGAAGATGTGCACTGTGTGTCTTAAATGATGTAATTTATGTGGTGGAACCAGTTGAATTCCTTCCAAATCACACAAACTCACAGAGATCTAAAAGAGACCTATCTGAAGTCATGGGATACAAACATTGAAAAAAACATGAATTCAGTGGATTTGTCAAGCCAATACTATGCCTTACCAAATGATCATCAGATTTTTACACACTCCCAACTAGTCTTTAAATCTATATTTTGGAATACAGAGTTACAGTATGCTAATCACTATCTCATAGCACTTACACGACATGACCTGTAGTTAGTGGCTAATGCAACAATTTTAGGCTTTCGATCTATTAATAATGAGCTTGCTTTGTTGCATCAATTTGCCATCGATAATCGTGTTGCATTAGATGTACTGACGGCTTCCCAAGGAGGAGTGTGCGCCATCGTGGGAGAGGTGTTTTGCACATAGCTTCCATCCATATCCGAAGGGCTGGGTAATTTAACTGTTGCAATTAAGAACCTTAAAGAGATCCAAGAAGGCATTGTAAATACCAATAGAGACGCACAAACCACTGGAGGCTATTTAAATCAAAGGCCATGGGATACGATTTTCGGATTCTTTAGAGGAAACCCCATTATAGCATGGATTTTGAGCATATGTGCCCCTCTTATTGGAATGATTCTACTTATACCCATTATAATGGGTTGTTGTTTTCCTATTTTCCATGCACTAATTTTGAAATCTGTCCATTCTGTCGCCAACATAACCGTGATCCAGAACCCGGTCAGGAACGTAACGGTTTACGCCCCACCAGAGTCTAGCAATAGTGATTCTACCTCTATCTCATCTGAGTCTTCTGAGGAACCCAAGAACTGATCACCGGAGGAAGTGGTCGTTGAACGGCGTATACTGGAGCACGTGTGGGATGGACTCTAGCCTTCTTGACAGCAGTGCAGTGAAGACTGGGTGAAAGGGGGGGTCGGGTAACAATAGGTCCCTCGTCCCCGGAGCCCAGCATTGAAGAAATAAGCATGCTGCTATTAGAAGAGGTGGAAGTGGAGAACCGTATGTGTCCTGGAGATGCCGTGTCAACAATGTGTTATTCAGTCATATTTTCAAAATAACTGACGGTAGCGCTTTAGATTACAGCCCGCAATTTACACCGTAACTATCAAGTAGTTACGGTGTAATCTGTTGTACTAACGGTGTACCAGTGTAGTACGTACCAATACATAGATGTAGATACAGGGGAACAAGATGTTAAGTTATGGAGTAAGGGGCTAACAATTCGTGAATTTACAGAGAATTTATATCATAGGTTTTTTTTTAACTACTGGGTACCTATTCTATAACAGGGTATGTGTGACCTACTGATCAATAATATGGAAGTTAGGGGGGAATTTAGAGAGAACTTATACAATAGGTATTTTTAATTACAGGATTCAATTCAATTCAATTCAATTCAATTTTATTTATAAAGCCCAATATCACAAATCACAATTTGCCTCACAGGGCTTTACAGCATACGACATCCCTCTGTCCTTATGACCCTCGCAGCGGATAAGGAAAAACTCCCCAAAAAAAACCCTTTAACGGGGAAAA
>NC_065527.1:39198429-39198574 GCF_006386435.1 Epinephelus moara | reverse complement strand
GAAAAACTCCCCAAAAAAAACCCTTTAACGGGGAAAAAAAAACGGTAGAAACCTCAGGAAGAGCAACTGAGGAGGGATCCCTCTTCCAGGACGGACAGACGTGCAATAGATGTCGTACAGAACAGATCAGCATAATAAATTAACA
>NC_065527.1:39159404-39194233 GCF_006386435.1 Epinephelus moara | reverse complement strand
TGTGGGTTAAGACTTGAAGTAGACGTTAAAGCAACTGTAGTGAGAAAACAGGCTAGCAGAATTCACCAGAGCAGTACAGAGACGCTGTCACAGAAACACCGGAAATGACACAACTCGCTTACCGCAATACGTCAGCACGTCAGGAACTGGTTACTTTTTTAAAAAGTAACGCAGTAACGTACTTTGATTACTTTTAAAGTAACCCTTACCCAACACTGCTCTCCAACAGTCTAGCTGTGAGGTGTGTGTGGTCCTCGAGGCTCATCTCCTGCAAAAGTCTCTGAATGGAAGGAAAACAGATAGGGTTAGACCTACAAGTATGCAGGTAGGTGTGATAGCCTACAGGCTGTCCAACATGTTATGCAGTATGGTGATGACACTGGAGGCAATGCAGTGAAAGGGATCACATATTTAGGCTCGGCCTACCAATAGTGACAAAAGACCTATATTGGTGTGCGAAAGCAAACATTGCTGTATAATATTTTGCCCTTTGTTTTCCAAAATACTCAATTAGCTCACATTTTGACTATGGTTTCACTACTTGCTTATACAGGTTAGGCAGAGAATAGAAATTCATACCTTGTATTCATGTGCTGCTGGCCATATAAATTGTATACAAACCTCTGTCGCTTCTCTTCTCTGCCTTTGGAGACCCTCAATTCTAGAGACATCTTCGCTTGCACATCATAGGTTCCGATCGTTGATGTCGACCTCCTCCTCTTCCTCCTCTCTCCCTCTCTCTCTCCCTACCGTTGCAAGCGTTGAATCACCAGATGAGGATCTCTAACAATACACGCACATCAAAATATAAACGAATAATGTAACCTGACTAATTAGTACATAGTTCATGCTTGTTACACTCTGAGGATCATACAGTGTCATAGAGCAATATTAGCACCTTGAGAGCATTTGTTTGTGTTCATTAGCAAGTTGCTAGATGGCTGTGTGGTACCAAATCCCTACACACTGTGGCTTTAAGCCCAGTTCAGACCAAAATTTTGAGATGAGAAAAGCCGAAACAGGCAACTAGTTGCAATGTGCCATTCTGCAATGTTCCAAAAACATGCCGATTCACACCAATACAATTAGATGAGATGGTGTTCATCTCTATGCAACAGCTGTCTGTACTGCTATTCTGATTTGCAGCTTTTCAGGCCTATTTTGTGGCTGAATAATATTTGTAGCTTCTTAGAATATGAATGAGGCTGAGGATAGTGAGATACTGGCCACAGTTGCATTTGTAGTAGTGATGAAATAAAACCAGCATCAGATGGACTGTATTCATAATCACTACGCCACAATAAAATAAATATCCAGCGCCAATTAATCAGTCAATGAGAATGTGTGTTTGGGCGGGGCACAAGCACACACAACAAGCAGCAGCAGCGACCCACCGTCCGATACTGGCACACCGTGTCGAGCAAGCGAAGATGCCGTCTGCAGTCATTTTGAATTGACCAGCGAACTTCACTATAAGCTAATTGGCTGTTGAAACAGGTGACGTGCTTTGAAAGCAGCCGCCGGTGATTTGACCAGCTAAGTTGCAGGTGACACCATCAGCTGGCATGAGTCGAGCTCAGACCAGCCAGTTCACACTGCTGCAATGTTTCTCTGCAGCTTTCTAAAACAGTTTTCTCTCCTCACAAATCTTTGGTCTCAACTGGACTTTACAGTTTCCATCCATATCTGTGAAAACATGGATGCTTCACACACAGAAGATCTATACAATCAGCACAGTTTGAAGATCAGTGTCACCAATTCAGTATTTGACCAAATGTCTCCCCTTCTTTTCCTGACATATGACGTTGATGATGTCACAGTGAAGCTGACCTTTGACCTTTTGGTTATAAAATGTCATCACTTTATCATTTTATTCTGACAGACATTTTTGAGAAAAAATGCATGAATTCTTGAGTTATGTCCACAAACACATTTTACAAAGTCACAGTGACGTTGACCTTTGACCTACAACCACCCAATTCAAATCAGTTCATCGTTGAGTCCAACATTTTTACCAAATTTGAACAAATTCCATCAAGGCACCCTTGAGATATTGCATTCACAAGAAGGAGACCAATTGCAAAGTCACAGTGACCTTGACCTTTGACCATCAAAATCTAATCAGTTTATCATTGAATCCAAGTTAACGTTTGTGTCAAATCTGAAAATATATTATATATTTATTATAGGCCTTTATAGGATAATTCATCATTCTGTTCTCCTCTCATTTACATTCGAGTACTTTTTCAACTTACAACATCTACTTTATCTGAGACTTACCAGCTGGTCACCGGTCATTTGTTAAAGTTTTCATTTGGTCTAATTGTCTCCATTAAAAGTCTGCTGAATGATCTATTAGCAGTTCCTGTCTGCAGTGTTCTCATGGATGTACAGACAATTTTCACTGGATTACTGGGATACTGAAGAAAACTTTAACACATGATGTTTTTATGCAAGTTCTGCAGCATCTTTTTTTATCTGATAACTAAGTAGATGGATGTTAATTCTGGATGGACATTGGAGATAATGATATCGTTAGGAAGTATAGATCATGTTATGACCCCATGAAATGATTTTTGATGCAAATTGAAGCTTTCAGTCTCTGCTAGATTTAAAGTAACTGCTGTGGCTCCAACTGCTGATCATGTCGGTGAGCGGTCAAATCAGCAGCCAAACTACAATAAGATACTTCCTGTTGTTAGAACACCTGTATGCACCACCTGTCCCTGTCACCTCACACAGTATTATTACCTCACCTCTTTTCCTCTACACCCCCTTTTCAAGTGTCCCACTCCCCCCTGGGGTGGCAACTCAAGCTGAAAACACACCGGTCCTGCGCATGTTGCGCTGCAGCTCGTCAAAAGATGACCATGCAAAATTATTACTATTTTTACTGAAAGATCTGTACTTCCTCCACCTCTGCATTAGCTTAAAATCATGTGTGGACAGCCCCTAATTAAACTTGATTTTTTAACAAACACAGACTTTCACCTGAGAGAGCGGTGGGATCCCGCAAGATTCTAAAGCCAAGCCCTGTTCTTTTATTTCTAAACCTAACCGTGTTTTTGTTGTTGAAGGGAAAAAACGTCAATTCGCTGTGTTGTATAGACGTAGTGTGTTTATTTTGAAAGAGACTGTATGTAAATGTTAAATTTCCTGTGAAAACAGAGATGAATTTTGAAAGAGGACAATGCACGTAATAGGCTTAACTTGACACAGCGTCCATGACCAAGTACATCAATATGTGACAAGGTCGGAGTGAGAGTGTGTTGCTTCGTCACACATGAGACACAATAACAGCTCCAAAGTTTTCTTTATACATCCATGGTGAGGAGAGAAGTCGAGCTGCCATAGGAGCAGAGAAAAAGAGCTGCTATGGGAGCTGGTATGTACAAACAGAAAGTGAGTAGGGGAAAAATGCATTTAATTCTGGTGGCATGAAGTGCCACGGGGCGGCGTGTCCAGGAGCACCGATGCATATCTAGCTGCTGCCAGTGTTGGGTTGTAGACTGAAAATAATTGGGGGCATATTTTTTGAGGTGTTGCATTCGCTGCCGGTGTGTTTTGGCCTTCACAGTTTGAAAAACCTTGGTGTTACACCATTTTATTCAATTCTAAATAAAAACAAGGACCACATTATTGATGTTTTAAGTCTAATTGTTTCTTTACTTGCTCGATTTCAGTTTGAAATATTCATGACAATTGTTCTTAAATTCAGTCAAACGTCATCTTAATGCCCTCGCCTTCAGCACAGAACTCTGCAGAAAGAAAAAGTGAATCAGTTCTGTCTGACATCACACATCTTGTTTTCATAGTTTAATCAGATGGGTTTTAAAGGTGAAGCACCATTTTTGGGGTCGTAGAGGTAGTCTGGCTCTCCAGAGAAGCCGAGGCAGCTCGCCTGCTGCTTGAAATGTTCCATGTCCGAGTCCTTTAGGGTCGACTCTCTGGCTGGAAAGAAAACTACAAAAATGGTGGAATGTTTTGGTTATAAAATGTGATATTTTCTCTCTCTGAATCATTCATTCTTACTCATCAAATAAAGAGCCTGAGCGTGGATCTCGTCCTCTGTAATGTTGCTGTTGAAATTCATCTTGTGCAGTAACTTGTCGAGGTTTCTGGCAGTGCTGTTCAGGCTCATGAGCAGACAGCCATCACAGCTCGGCAACACATGGATCACTGAGCTGAAGTTCGCGACTGAGGACAGAAACAAAGTAAAAAAAAAAATTACATGATCAACAGTGTTCTCCATCTAAAACAGAAACTGTATATTCTAGACTGAAAAACCTAAGGACATGTGCGTTGTAAACTTTCTGAAAACTGATCTTGTGTTTCACATAATCCAAAGATGTCCTGAGAACTGAACAGAATTTGATCTCAATCCATTTAATAATTATTGAGATATTTCAGTCTAAACCAAAGTGGTGGACCAACAGACATTACTGTCCCCAGAGCAACAACGCTAAAGTAGCTGAGATTGCTTGCTTGTTAAATTCGCTGACTAACAAAACTAACAAACAACTGATTTTAAAAATGTGGAAGACCACAGTAATAAAGACAGATTTAACCAATTTTTAATATTTTAATCGTAAGAAGGCAGTCACTAAATGATTCAGTCAAGACAGAGGAACAAACACTTGGTGTTCACACTGAGTACATAGAGTGGTGATTCCAGTGACTTGGGATCTCAAAGAAACTTGTGTGACTTGCGATAGTGACATCTCTTTGCTAAACTGCCTCAATTAATTCTTTGGCCGCTTTGAAACACAGAACAACACACCGGCACAGAAGACAACCACTCTGTCTGTCCACAGCCAGCGTAAAGAGGACCCTCTCCAGGATCAACCCACGCAAGGCAGCTGGACTAGATAACATACCTGGTCGTGTCTTGAAGGACTGTGCCGAGGAGCTCAAGGATGTCCTCACGGACATCTTCAACATCTCCCTGAGCCAACCGATTGTCCCCACATGTTTCAAAGCCGCCACAATAATACCAGTTCAAAAGAAGCCCCATCCATCCAGCTACAATGACTATCAGCCCGTAGCACTGACTTCCACCATCATGAAATGCTTCGAGCAGCTGGTCATGCAGAACATCAAGTCCATCCTTCGCCCTCCCACAACCCATTTCAGTATGCATACAGGTCAAACATGTCCATAGAGGACACCATTTCCACTACTCTCCATCCAGCCCTCACCCACCTGGACTCAAAGAATTCATACCTGCGAATGCTGTTCCTAGACTTCAGTTCAGCATTCAACACAATCATTCCCCAGCAGCTCACACAAAAACTCGGACACTTGGGACTCAAAACCTCTCTCTGTAACTGGGTGCTGGACTTTCTAACAGGGAGGACACAAAATGTGCGGGTTGGCAGCAACACCTCCAAGACCATCACGCTGAGCACAGGGGCTCCGCAGGGGTGTGTGCTCAGCCCACTGCTCTTCACACTGCTGACCCACGACTGCGTGCCAACCCACAGCACCAACCATATCTTCAAGTTGCGGATGACACGACTGTGGTGGGCCTAATTTCCAACAATGATGAAGCCAACTACAGGAGTGAGGTGAGCCGATTGGTCCAGTGGTGTAAGGACAACAATCTCTTCCTCAATGTGGGGAAGACCAAAGAGATTGTTGTGGACTTCAGGAGAAGACTTCCACAGTATTCCCCACTGACCATCGAAGGTGCTGCTGTGGAGAGGGTGAGCAGCACCAAGTTCGTGGGGGTGCACATCTCCGAGGACCTCTACTGGACCAACAACACCACATCGCTGGCCAAGAAGGCTCAAATACCCCTGTACATCCTCCGCAAACTGAGGAGAGCAAGAGTCCCACCCCCCATCATGTGCTCTTTCTACAGAGGCACCATTGAGAGTGTCATCACTGGCTGCATCACTGTGTGGCACTGAGGCTGCACTGCCTCCTGCCGGAAGACTCTGCAACACATAGTGAATACAGCCAGGAAGATCATTGGTACCCCTCTGCCCTCCCTCACAAACATCTTCAACACCCACCTCACCTGCAGAGCTATCAGCATTGCTGGTGACACCTCCCACCCCATCACACTCCCACTTCAGCCTCCTGCCTTCAGGGAGAAAGTACTGGGGCCCCGGGTCCACTCCACAAGACGCACAAACAGCTTTATCCACCAGGCTGTCAGGATGTTGAACTCTATCCATAACCTCCCCCGTCTGCCCCCTCTTCTGTATGTTCCGCACATGTAGTAAATTGACAATAAAAACTTTCGAACTTTGATCAAATGTGACCTCAGAAAAAAACAAGCGTGGAGGTGAACTGTTGTCAGTTGGTTGCACCTGTATGTGTTACGTTTTGCACCAAAAAACAAAAAAAAGAGAAACTAGAATTACCGCCTTGCGGTTGTATGCATCTGCGAACCAGTTAAGTTGCAGTTACAGTTTACATCCATGTCCGTCCAGATTCATATGTAGCAATGACAGTTGACAATGCTGCTAATATGTAGTTGCTGCGAAGAAGCTAAATTCTAAAACATGGATGCTTCACACACACAAGATCTACACAATCAATTTCAAGATTAGAGTCACCAATTCAGTATGACCAAATGTCTCCCCTTCTTTTCCTGACATATGACGCTGAGTAATGGACAGAAAAGTGTTTTATGCAGAACATTATGATGTCACAGTAGAGCTGACGTTTGACCTTTTGAATATAAAGTCAAAGTCAAAGTCAAAAGTCAATGTCAGCTTTATTGTCAATTTCTCCACATGTACCAGACATACAGAGGAATCGAGAAGACGTTTCTCTCTATCCCACGGTGACAGAATAAAATGCACAAGCACAACAGATAAAGACAAGACATTTCCTAACACTAAAGTAACAATAAAGTGCACAACAGATAAAGACATTTACTAATACTAAAAGTAAAAAACAATAAAATAAAATATAAAATCTATAAAAACTAAAATCTAAATATATATAGTAGTGTACTACTATATACTGTATATGTGGAAAAATAGCAGCAGAAGTTTCTGTATAGGCTATGTTAAATAGTGCAAAAACAGTCAGTAATAGCAGCAGATATATTGTACTGTAATAGTGCAAAAAGACAGTCAATCTGAAGGTCAGGGTTCAGAGTGTTTTGGGGGGAGGAGCAGAGAGGAGGGAGTGGGAGAGTGGGGAGAGAGTTCAGCATCCTGACAGCCTGGTGTATGAGGCTGTTTGTGAGTCTGGTGGAGCGGGCACGGAGGCTCCGGTACCTTCTCCCTGAGGGCAGGAGGCTGAACAGACTGTGTGCAGGGTGGCTGGCGTTGCGCACAATCATGGTCGCTTTGCGGGTGAGGCGGGTGATGTATATGTCTTGTAGGGAGGGGAGTGGGGCACCAATGATCTTTCCAGCTGTGTTCATTATGCGCTGCAGGGCTTTCCTGTTGTAGTCAGTGCAGCTCCCGCCCCACACAGCAATACAGCTGGTCAGGATGCTCTCAATGGTGCCCTGGTAGAATGTGCACATGATGGGTGGGGGAGCTCTCGCTTGCTTGAGTTTGTGGAGGAAGTAGAGGCGCTGCTGTGCTTTCTTCGCCAGTGATGCAGTGTTGGTGGTCCAGGAGAGGTCCTCACTGATGTGCACCCCCAGGAATTTGGTGCTGCTCACTCTCTGCACAGCAGCACCATTGATGGTCAGTGGTTGGTGTTGGGTGTGGCCTCTCCGAAAGTAAACAACAATCTCCTTGGTCTTGCTGATGTTCAGCAGGAGGTTGTTGTCTCTGCACCACGTGGTTAGATGGTTGACCTCCTTCATGTAGTGGGTCTCGTCGTCCTTGGCGATGAGACCTGCCAGAGTTGTGTCGTCCGCAAAATTCACCATGTGATTAGTGCTGTAGGTTGGTGTGCAGTCATGAGTGAGCAAGGTGAAGAGCAGGGGACTGAGCACACAGCCTTGGGGGGCCCCTGTGCTGAGTGTGATGCTGCTCGAGGTGTTGATGCCGACTCGTACTGCTTGTGGCCTCTCACTGAGGAAGTCCAGCAGCCAGTTGCAAAGGGAGGTGTTGAGCCCCAGCTGGTCTAGTTTACAGATGAGTTGTTGTGGGAATATGGTGTTGAATGCTGAACTGAAGTCTATGAACAGCATTTTCACATATGAGTCTTTTGTGTCCAGGTGGGTGAGGGCTGGGTGGAGAGCAGAGCAGATTGCATCCTCTGTGGACTGTTTGGCCCGGTATGCAAACTGGAAGGGGTCTAGGGTAGGGGGGGTGTGGATTTGATGTGTGACATGACTAGCCGTTCAAAGTACTTCATGATGATGGGGGTCAGTGCCACGGGGCGATAGTCACTGAAGCAGGATAAAATGTCCTGCTAAATGTCATCACTTCATCATTTTATCCCGTTAGACATTTGTGTCAAGTTTTGTCATAGTTAGTGAATGCATTTCTGAGTTTGTTTTGTGTTTTGTGAAGACATATTGACCTGACCTTTGACTTGACGACCACCAAATTAGAGTCAGTTAATTGTTGAGTCCATGTAGATGTCTGCACCATATTTGAAGAAATTCCCTCAAAGCATTCTTGAGATATTGCATTCACGAGAATGAGACTGATGCAAGGTCACAGTGACCTTAATCTTTGACCACCAAAATCTAATCAGTTTATCCTCAAGTCCAAGTGGATTTTTTGCCAAATTTGAAGAAATTCCCTCAAGGCATTCTGAGCTATTGAGTTCACCAGAATGGGACGGACATCACAAAATCATAATGCATACAGCCACGGCTGTCGCTGGAGCGGGGACATGAAAAACCTGGATGAAGTCATGCTGAGAGGATGGAATCGGCACACATTTTGCAGCGTGAGCTTGTGGTGAACTGGAAATAAAGGTTTTTGTTCATCTTAAATGGGGTGAGTGCAAATTACCGCTATATTTGCTTGGTGATGCTTCCCAATCAGCTCGCTCTCATTGGCTATTGCAGGTTTTTGCTCAATATTCCATCGCTGTTCCTTTCATACATGTGGGGCTTCATAGCTCACAAAATCAAGGCAATTGTTCAGTTAGTGATAATAGCACCAAATTTGGTACATACAAAGCTTAAGATATGTAGAAGACATCTGGATATCAGGGCATCGCAGATTGGTATTCTGATGACCATGGTGGAAAAATCCAATATGGCTGCCACCAGAAAACCGTTTCAGCTATAAGTTTTGTAATGAGACTTTTTTTTTAATTTTTTTATATTATTTTAACTTGTCTGTTAATTATATCTGTGGTGTTGCAAACATGGAGACAGAATGGAAATAGCTCATCTCTACGATTTAATCTGGGTGAAAATGTGTGTGTAAATGTTATTTTTTGGGATAGCAGCCATATTGGTAATATGCAAATTAGAGCACATTAATAAATTGTTTATTGTTTATTTGCACATATAAAAGTGACAAATTATAAATTCGGTACAAATCACTCTACATAGAGAGTGGGTAGGTGAGGTCGGAAATCCTAGGAGGGCTTTTAAATTTGTTTAGTCAAGGAAAATTAATAACGTACATCTTATCAGGTAATGAGAACATAAATAATAAATAAAATAAGGTTAAATAAGCAAAGCAAAAAGAATGAGGAAAGAAGAAATAAAAAATAAAAATCAAACAGAACAAAATAATTTAAACATAATTGTATCACGATCAACTAGTCCTAGTAAACTGTTAAACATAGTGTTTAAATAGTTTAATCAAAAATCTCTTTTTAAATATAGACAAGGAGGGAGTGCTGACTGCAAGATTATGATGTTCATTACACAATGTGATCCCTTTATATTTAATAGTGAATTGCCCTCTGCTAGTAGGAGGAGATGCAGGTGTCTTGCTTGTCTCGTTGCGTATGAGTGTATACTGGAATTCATGCGAAAATATTGCTGGTAGTGGTTGGGTAATTCATGACTTTGGTGAATAGCCTTATAGTTTAGAGTTTAGGGGGTTTGTGTTAGCCCAAACAATATTACAGCAGATTAGATATGGGTACATTGAGCTGAAATATAACACAAACAAACTAGATCTATTGAGGAATGAACTTATCTTTCTGATGATTCCCAGAGACTTCAACCCCTTTTTTGCCACAAAATCAACATGTTCCTTCCAAGTACAATTTTCATCCACCACAAAGCCTAGGAAGTGAGCAGAAGATACTTTCTTAATTTCAGTGCCTTCAGTAAAGAGCTTTGCATCGTCTACGTTATACTGTTTCCTACCTGAAAATAGTATGAAATTGTTTTTTTTACATTTAGAGATAGTTTGTTCAGTTTGAACCATTTAGAATATGCTTGTTTATAAGAGTTTTGAAGTGCTTGTTGGAAAGAACAAGGTTTGTATCGTCTGCAAATAATATGCAAAAAAATTTACTTGGAACTGTGGCTAGATTGTTGATATAAATTAAAAATAATAAAGGACCAAGAATTGAGCCTTGGGCCACACCACATGACAGTGTCACTGTGTTTGACTTACAGTTGTTAACATAGACATGTTGTTGCATGTCAGTAAAATAGCTACTTAACCATTGGAAAACAATTCCTTGGAAACCATATCTATAAAGTTTTGACAGTGATATTTCATGATTCACTGTATCGAAAGCTTTTGACAGGTCCAGGAAAATTGCTACAGCATACTCGTTATTGTCTAGTGCAGTAGAGATCTTCTCAATAAGATCTAACAGTGCCATGTAAGCAGAATGATTCATTCATCAACTATTTTTCAAGAATCTTTGAAAACAGGGTAATATTGAGATTGAACGATAATTTGTAAAAGACCTTGGATCATCCGATTTGTAAACAGGAATGATTTTTGCAACTTTGACATCAGTAGGAACATTAACATTATTAACATATATGTTAACGGATCTGCAATTGAGGATTTAACCTCTTTCACGAGAGAAGTTCTGACTACATCGTGACCTGCAGCAGTTGATTTTAGTTTATTGATAATACTTAGAACTTAATTTACATTAGGCCGATCAAAGGTCTTAAATGAAGGAAAGTAACCATCAATATAGTCAAGGGGACCTCCCCCTAGAGTTCTGATTTTTTTTGCCAGGGAGGCACCTACCTTTACAAAGAAATCATTGAATTTACATGCAATCTCATATGCATCAGTAAATGTTTTCACTCTATCAGAGAAGTAGGATGGAAGTTTTACTGCAGATTTCTTTTTATGCAATAATTGATTTGTCACTGTCCATGTTTCTTTAATATCATTAGAGGACTCCTTGAATTTGTCAGCAAAATATCTTTTTATAGTTGATCTAAGATGATGAGTAAATTTGTTTTTATATGTTTTGTAATTTGATTGATTCAATGGTGTAGGGTTTGTTAAGCATTTTTTATAAAGTCTGTTTTTTTCTTTGAGGACTTCTGTAACCCAGGGGTGAACCATGGCTTAGAAGATTCCAGTTTTATGGATTGTTTTTTAGCAGTGACTAAGGGAAAACATTTATTGAAAATAGAATTAAATGACTCCATAAAAGCTTTATATGCACAGTTTGAGTTAGTTTGAGTATATACATTGTCCCAAGAAAGATCATTGATGAGTCGTTTGAAACTAGCCATTTCTATAATTAAATTTACGTTAAGTTACTTTAACTTCGGTTAGAATATTCTTGTCGTTATCAAGCAAGGTAAATTGGAAGATTGGGAAATGTGCAGTGATGTCTGAATATAATAGCCTACATCAGAGTATGGCACCTTGTTCAGACAGTTTAGTATATTGTCTATTAATGTAGCAGATCTGGCAGCAACTCTCGTGGGTTTGTGAATAATAGGGTAAAAGTAATTAGAGTACAGGACATTTAGAAAATCCTGAGTTGGTGAGTGTGTTTCACTTTTGAAAAGGTTAATATTATAATCACCTAGAATATAGCACATTTTGCCTTCTTTAGATATTTGAACGAGAGTATTTGCCATTGACTCATTAAAGTTGTTAAGGTCTGTATCCGGTGGACGATAGACACAGCCGACAATAACCTTTCGGCCATTATTGGGCAAGGTTAACTCAATAAAAGCAGACTCTGTGGCTGCACCCTCTGAGTGTACTGACAGGTCTGCTCTCTGTACATAGTTGTCGTGATCATTTCTTATGAAGGAGTTATATAAGGGGAGTTCAAAGAGACTTTGTGTTTTCAGTGAGCCAAGTTTCAGAAAGAGCTATGACTGAGAAGTTATAGTTCAGGGATGCTAGGAAGTGGGCAAGTTTGGCATAATTTTTTGAGAGACTATGGCTGTTGAGGTGGAAGGCAGAAAAAAGGCAACTATCAGGTGGAATCATCAAGTGTTTTTTTCATTGTAATATCTGCAGGGCTCCTTCATTACACACGTACTGTTTGAATCAGGATCTACATTACCAAAACAAGTATCATTGGATACATATCAGATGAAAGAGAACTAATGTCTTTATCATCAAGACTGGAAAAGGGAAACAGGGCTATACAATTATCACAAGTCCATGATACCCATAGTTTACAATTAGGTTTGGGAACAGGTGAGCACTTTAAATGATAATTGGATTTACACACACTGCAATTAATGGTTTGAAATTTAACATTTTTTTCTACATTCGTGACAGACATGGTTTACTCTTGTGCCAGCTGGCATGATTTTAAGATAGTCAGAGTAAAAGGAGGTGGTCTTACCACCTCTGAGACCTGAGCATCCTCACTTAGGGCTGGAAGTCGCAGGAGGACCAGCAGCCTCGGATCTGACAGGGCTGATCGGGCTGAGATGGGACTGTCCTCTCTTTTTCTGTGGGGGGTGGGTAACCAGCTGGTCGAATTTCAATTAGGCAATAAGGCCTCTGTCTCATGCTGTGTACATCTCAGGGAGGAGAGCCTTTCTTCGCTCACATACCCAAACAGAGAAATCTTCATTTATGTGAATGTCATTGCCTCTCAGCTTTTTAGCATTCTCGAGAACGGTAGCTCTGTCCTTGTAGTTAAGAAACATCACCACGATGGGTCGGTGTCACTTGTCGTTGTCGTCTGGCTTGCCTGTACGGTGTACAGACTCCTCAATGCCACTGAAGACCAGTTTATTACATTTGGACTGGTTCTCGAGGTAGTCAGTTAATCTGTCAAGGACCTTAATACTGTCGCAGACCACTCTCAGGTTTTTTTCAATTTGCTCTTTTTCACCTGTGAGCTTGGAGGTGTTATTCTTTAATATGTCCACTTCGTGCTGGGTGAATTGGAGGCTATTTTTAAGTTCATGCCAGTTGTTGCTAGCTGAGTCAAAACGCTCGTTGTTTGAGTCCATGTGAACACGCACTAGCTCACTGAATACATCAGTATATGAATACATAATATGATAATGATAATATGATTTAAAAATAAATCATAAATTTGAACATTCCAGTGTGTTTCTAATGCTTAATAATATGGAATAGACACCAAGTTTGACAAAAGAGTTTAAAAAAATGAACCTTATTTTTGGTAGCCGCCATCTTGGAAATATCCTCCTGAGATCCTTTGTCTTCATATGAAGACACCACATTTTGGGTTTACTTGACCTTATACATTCTGCTGAGCTTAGACTTCTTGTCCTCATTCATGGACACTTTTTTTTGTCCCATCCCAGTGTTGGGAACGTGACTTAAAAGTAATTAGTTAAAGTTACTCTTTACTTTCCCCAAAAAGTAACTGAGTTAGTAACTGAGTTACTGCACTATAGAAGTAACTAATTACCTGGAAAAGTAACTACAGCATTACTTTTTAATAAAATGCTCAAATATGTCAAATTGCTTGGACACCCCCCCCCCCCTTAAAGGGATAGTGCACCCAAAAATGAAAATTCAGCCATTATCTACTCACCCATATGCCAATGGAGGCTCAGGTGAAGTTTTAGAGTCCTCACAACACTTCCGAGGGGAGAGGGGGAAGCAACACAACTCCACCTAATGGAAGCTGGGTGCCCCAGATTCAAACATCCAAAAACACATAATTGAAACCACAAAATATCTCCATAGTGCTCGTCCGTAGTGATCCAAGTGTCCCGTAGTGATCCAAGTGTCCTGAAGCCCCGGCATAAAAAGTTGTTTGGAAAAACGTCATTTGAACACTGGTTTTAGCCTCATTGTAGCCTGAAGCTCTAACTGCCTCTCTGTGCACCGCGCTCACGTGTGCAGCGAAAGCACGTGAACACACATGAACGCGGTGCCCATGTCTTACGGTCTCACGCACACGTGAGCACGGTGCACACTTGGATCACTACAGACGAGCAGTATGGAGATATTTTGTGGTTTCAATTATGTGCTTTTGGCCGTTTGAATCTGGGGCACCGTAAGCCTCCATTAGGTGGAGTTGTGTTGCTACCCCCTGTCCCCTGGGATCTCCGCAAGTGATGTGAGGACTCCAAGGGCCCGTCCCAATACCCCCCCTTAGCCCTACCCCTTGGTAGGTCGTTCCCGTGAGGGGTAGGGGTGTCCCAATTGCTTTTTGCGTGTAGGGGTAGGGGGCATAACAAGGGGTAGTGGGTATGAAACTAGCCACAAGGGGTAGACGTCGCCATGGCTACCACCGAGCAAGAGACGGGGAAAAAAGTTCATACATAGCTAACGTTAACGTCATCAGGTTGCTTGTTAGCTAGCTATTTAGCTAGGTAGCTCACACTATCTGGCATCTGGCATCTGTCCTGTTCAGCAACATTGTCGGACTTTTCACATTACGATAACACGCCAGCTAGTATAACTATGCTGCCTCGTAATGTTAGCTGGTTAACTAGCTAGCAGAAGTCCCCTGTCGTCTGTCGTTCATCAAATGAAGCATGATGATTGCGGCAAACGCGATCGGTAGGATGAATGAGACTCCACTGTAGATGCCGGTTGGAAATGTAGATGGCTCACAGCTTCCTGTTTAAAATAGTTACATATGCGTGAACATAACCGACGCGGTGACGTAGTGAGTGGTGTCTCAATTCCTAGGGAAAGATTTCTACCCCTACCCCTCGTTGCTTCATTTTGAGGGTCATGGGGTATTGGGCAAGGGCTAGGGGTAGGGCCAGGGGCTAAGGGGTAGTGGACAGGGGGGATATTGGGATTTTGCCTAAAACTTCACCTGAGCCTCCCTCGGCATATGGGTGAGTAGATAATGGCTGAAAAACATTGTACACTTATCTACACTACACTGCATTGTTGTGTGTGTGTGTGTGTAAGAACCTCCATTAATAGCGCAATTTAAATGTGAAAAGTCTCATTGACTGACCGTCAGCTGTGTGTATGCGGAGAAGGAGAGGGGCAGAGGGGAGCGGAGCTGTGGAAACATCCTGCAGTCCGACATACTATCATGCATTTAAATAACTTATTAGACGGATATATTTAGTGAAAGGCGACGTTTAGATAGCAAACCCAAATAAGCAACTCCACTTTAGACACAAGCCTAAAAAAATGCAACCCATGGCTACCAATATTTGTTTTGACAACCCTGCTTGTGTGCTTGTGAATACCCGCCCTACTCTGCCTCTGACTGGTTTATGATGAAATTTTACTTTCGCTAAGCCAATCATCATCACTTATGAGGTTGTCTCTCCCTCCCTTTCCCCTCACCTGCCCTCACCAAAGAAGAAAAACTTTAGAGCTCCGCTGAGAAGGAGCTTGCTTGCGTGAAAGCCGCTTCAGTGAACTCAAGTAAAGCCAAGTAACGGCGCATTTTATTGTGAGTAACGGTAACGGTGTTATTTACATTTTTTTTTTTTTTTTAAATTTTATATACTTTATTAATCCCCGGGGGGAAATTCAATTCTTTCACTCTGTTGTCAGTTACACACAGGTCTGAACACACACATGCACAAACAGGACCTATGCACTAAGTGGAGAGATGTCAGAGTGGGGCTGCCCATGACAGGCGGTCCGAGCGGTCGGGGGGTTCGGTACCTTGCTCAAGGGGTACCTCGGCAGTGCCCAGGAGGTGAACTGGCACCTCTCCAGCTACCAGTCCACACTCCATATTTTGGTCCGGATGGGGACTTGAACAGGTGACCCCCCGGTTCCCAACCCAAGTCCCTATGGACTGAACTACTGCTGCCCCCAATTGGGGGGACAGTAACTTTTTTGATTACTCGTTACCGAAAAAAGTATCGCTGTTTGTAGCGTCGTTATTCCCATCACTGGTCCCATCTAGTGTTAGTAAGAGCACAATACACTAATCCATGTAAAACAAGATAGCAGCCATCTCTGCCAAGTCAGTCGCAGACGACCCCCACACAAAAGTGGACAAGGTCCAAAACCTGATCACATTTTATGGTTGAAACTTGTCTATTTATGATTAAGAATGTGTAGTTTGATATTGCAACAAATTTGACCAATTTTAGCAACAGTAACAAGCTAAGACACTATTAATTAGGAAGTACTCGTTTGAAGACACTGAGACTTTACTGTCGTCTTGTTTGAGGACATTAGAACTATATTATTGTCTTGTTTGAGGACACTGGGACTTAATTATCGTTGACAATGTTTAGGTTTTATACTTTTATACTTATACCCAAATAGTTAGGAGAAATTAAAAATGCATACCAAACAAAAGTTTGGGTCTCAGGAGGATATGCAAATTAGGGGTCCAAACAACATAAAATCAACACCAAACTTGCATTTATAGATCATCGGGTTCAAAAGTTATAGCCAAAATGTCTTTTGGATGGTGGCTCTATCGGATTTTGCTGCCACAGTCATCAAAATGCCAATCTGCGATATCCAGATGTCTTCTACATATTTTAAGTTATATTTGTACCAGATTTGGTGCTTTTATCACAAACTGAATGATTCTTTAGCTGCTCAACTACACTGCAGGATTTCAAGTTGTAATTATTAAAAACATTTGATATTTATGGCTTGAAATTGGGGAAAATCTGATCTGGTCAATAACATTAAGATTATGTCTGTAACACCCCCACATTTATTGGGAAGGGCAAATCAAACCCATAATCTGCCCAATTATCCTCAAGTGTGGGGCCGGCATAACTTACGTGATGCTGATGCAGTGTTGCCGTCAATAGTTATGTTGAAAGTTGAGCTCCAGCAGGTTCCATTTCTGGGGAAAAAAACAACAGAGGAAGAGTGTGTTCATATCCTAACAGAACTGTTTAGGACTTATCTACATTGGTTTAAAAAGTTAAGATTCCTGTCATGTATCATGGCTGAATGATATGTTTGAAAGCCCTGAAATAGGCTACTCAGCAGATCTAATGGTGGCATTGTTTTGTCAAAGTAAGAACAACATCCATGACATGGTCAAACTGTACACCTCAGCCCATCCACTACACTCTGCTCCTGCCAATCAGTTTGCAATTCTCTTTCACTGCTGCTCCACGGTCATTACTTTTTGAACTCCTAACCCATGTCAGGAATGGGTTGCACCAATTGGTCTTTGTTGAGACTAGTCTTAAGAAGGGACTTTGAGTCAGTTGCACCAGCCAAACTTAAGTCTAGTCTGAACTACTCCTGGTCTTAGTGATATGCGTTCATGTAAATGCCCAGAAACTGGCTATTACAGAGCAGCACATGCGTCAGAGTCCTGCACCGCAGGTAACACGCAAAAAGCTGTGTAACGGGTAAAAATATGTACACATAAAAACTCACGGGTGCGAGCAGCAGGTGAGAACAACAACAGATATTTTATTTTTCAGAACAAACCAAAGTAAAAAGATCTGCAGTATATGTGTAATAATTTGACATCTAACTCACTATGATCAAGCTGCAACTCCTTTTATTTTGAAAGTCAGTGGCACAAGTGGAACCTTTGACCCCGTTGTCACATTGGTCACTGACGTGGTGGACTCCAGCCATGAAACTTTGCAGCCCGAGGATGAGGTGGCAGCCTACATGGAGTTCAAGACACCCAAGGAGGATCCTTTTGAGGTTTTATGGTGGTGAAAAATGGTATTAAAATGTCTAAAATATATTTAAAAAATGGTAAATGGTAAATTATTCAAAAAAATATTGATAAAGTGTCCAAAAAATATTAAAAACATTTCTTGAAAAATGTTTATGAAATGTCCCAAAAATATTAAAATGTCAGAAAAAATGTTAATGAAATATCCAAAAATTAGTAATAAAATGTTCAAAAAATATTGATAAAATGTCCAAAAAATATTATTAAAATGTTTGAAAAAATGTTACTTAAATGTCAAGAAAATATTATGAAAATCTCTGAAAAAATGTTAATAAAATGTCTCAAAAAAATGTTGACAAAGTGAAAGATTTTAGTAAAATATTGTGAAAAGAGGTATTGAAAGAAGCATGCAAAAATGTTTCCTAAAGCCCTGTGTCCACATAGTGCCTTTTTCTGAGTGCCAGAAGAAGGCCAGCGTCTTTTTTCAATTGTTCCCAATGAGGAGGGAGCGTCTGCGGCTGCATGATATTGTTGTCATAGAAACGAAAACCCTCATGAGCGTTTTTTTTTGGGGCGCACAGACGCTTCATCCCAGTGCTCCGCAGCGCCCTTCCAGCGCTTTTCTGCCAGAAAAGGCGCTATGTGGACACAGGCCCTAACCTGGCCATGATTCAGTGTTTTCACCATCCTGCCATCAAGCGCAGCCAGTGAAAGAGATTTGCTGGATTTGTAATTCAAGAATGGAGAACCCAGCTTAATGTAGGTGACTGTAGCCTGTGTGTGTTTAATCATGGGGTAAGGTCAGGTTGCAGGATTTTTATAAACAGGTGCGGCTTTGACTTAGATACAATGATGGGTAACGGGTTGGTTCTGGTACTGAGCTTTACGGGTATGGGCAGGTGTACGTTTTCAAAAATGGTTCATGCATGACTCCAGCATCATTGTTATCATTCTCCTACTGTCTTGCTCAAATATAGCGAATCATTTATCATTGGTAGCATCGTTATTATGGAGGATCAGAGAAAAAGAAAAGAAAAATTTCACAAACATCAAGATACGCAAGTTAATAGAGCTGCACAGGAGTAAACAAACCTAGATTAAACAACTCATGTACAGGCAGTGTGCTGTTAGCAGTGGTAAGTCAGCTGCTGATTGGACCAAAGTGACATTTGCAGGTAAGTTTATATGCTCCTGCTCGTGCTGCAGCTGACCAGCTAATTAGCTAGTTACGTTGCTTGATAACCAACATTAGCGGTGCATTTTTCCACCAGTGAGCCTTTGCTTAGATGTTCATTCAGCAAGCCAAGATGAGGACAAGATGTGTGTTGATGTTTGTAAATTAGCTAGATGAAAAGGAGACTTTATCAGGAAATCTACTCTGGATTGTTTATTTATGACGAAGTAAAAAGCAATGTCTGAAGTCGGTCTGAACTCCAGACCTTTGTTCAAAACTCGTCTTCTTCACACCCACAACGGCCAGGGACTGACCTGCTGGGTTGTCCCAGCTGACCATATATGGTAAGTTGGGACAACCCAGCAGGTCAGTGAGCATGGTCACTGGTCGTGAGCATAGGTTAGCATCACCCCCCTATAGGGGGGCACACCTGGTAATGAAGTCATTATGTCATACGACCGCCATGATACAGCCACAAAGCTGACCCTACCAAACCAGACAGTATTCTTAACAATTCTGAAAGGAGCCACAGTGCATATTGGTGACGTTGTCCTCCATTATCTCAATCCAGACAGGCATGATGTGAAGATTGAGATTATGGACGCCTTTGTTGGTCAAAATTTCACAATTCATGACACCATTCAAAACGAACTCCTAACTGAAGGTACTAAATTGGTTAAGTTCAGTCTAAAACCGACTGGGCTTACCACCACATTTTCTGCTCATGTAGCAAAGTCAGCTTACGTAGACAACCCAGTTAGCATGGTTGCCCTGGGGCTCCTGCTTAGTGGTTGGATCATCATGGCTAATAATTGCACACGCCATGTACAAATACATCCAGAAACTGCAAGCCAGACTGGATTCCCTCCTCCTGGTCTCACCACGTCTTACACACCATCCTGCAGCTGTACACATGGTTAACCCTAATCCTCCAAGAGGAGAAGGGAGAGCCTACTAACCTTGTTCTAACCACCATTTCTTTCTCCTCCCTCTTGCTTCTTTCTTCTTCTTGTCTACTTCCGATGATTATTTGGAAGTATTGGTGGTTTTTAATAAGAACAGTGTACCCTTTTCGTTGTTATCTGTGATGTAACCATGGCTCAGAAATCTTGTCCTGCCCAGACTAGCCTCTATATCCTGGCCAGACTAGCCTCTATGTCCTGCCCAGACAAGCCTCTGAACATGAACTGTTATGAACCTTTTGGACAATTATGGACTTTCCTTTGCCAGAGACAGGTGGATTACTCTATCCGTGTTCCCGAAAGAACACTTCTCCTCCACCTCTCATGCATTTATGGACTCATGGACTGTTTGGCCCTTAGGTTGCTCCAAAGGTTGTGCTCAGCACCCCACCCTTCAGACCAAAGAGGGGATGTTGGGACCTCAGCCACATGTTTTAAACAATAGAGAGGCCTTAACAAAACCAGCCAGTCTAAGAACAAAGGAAACGCGCCAAGCTTCCATCGGTCCGCTAACTATCAAAGTGTAAATCACTTTTGAAATTCAAACTCTTGCTCCCTATTGGGCGACTGCTGCCAGGTTCAGGTGGAGTCAGACGGAACCCCCTCTGACGTCACTGAGACTTTAATTGCTGGTGTGCGCTTACGCCCCTCGCAATCCCCGAGTGACGAGTTGTTGGAAGGAAGCCAAAGCTTTCTGTGCACAAGTTACTGCTAGGGAGCACCTCAAACATTTGAATTCAACCGACCTAGGCCGCCCTTTTGTTTCAACATTTGAATTCAACCGACCTAGGCCGCCCTTTTGTTTCTTGACTCGCTGGACGAGGAAAGACACCTTTTTCTTTTTGTTTTTAACACTCCACGGAGAACCGGAGGAATGCCGCGCAACCCCGCCATTCCTCAACATCTGCAGAGTTTGGAGAAACCCCCTTTTCTCCCGAGGAAGACGGAGCCAACGAGGCCCCGCTTCTTCAACCGAGTCGACGCAGCTGATCCCTCTTCTGCCACACCGAGGACAGCATCTTTCTCCCGGAGCAACAGACGGGACACACGTCGTCGTAACTTTTAACTGTGACTGTGAACTCTGAGGACCACCATGTCCCTTTCTTTGATAATGACCATTGTGTTCCTCCACGGCCGCTGTTACCTCGCGCTGATTACGAGCGCCCGCTCGCCTCTTCTCTCCCTCTCTCTCTCTCTCTCTCTCTCTCTCTTTTAACTAACCTACATGCACACTTGCAAGCACACACACGTACACCTTATACCTGTGGTAAAATCAAACATTGCCCTGTGAGCAACTCCTTAAGAGCAGTTCGCCATTACCACAGTCTACTCACCTACACGTGTTGGCACAGCTATTTTGTTAGAGCATACAGTGTGTTTGATCCCGCTGGACGCCATCTTGTGCATACTTTAAGACCCATTGTCTTGCTCTAGTATCCCGCCTCAGTACTTCTTCTCTTAAATTTCCCGCCTTACTCTTATCAGTACCTGGCGTGACGTGTTCCCTATCCGCCATTTTAGGTCTTTGGTAATGCAGTGCATTGTTTTTGTATCAGTAGCTGGTTGTGATGGTCAGTGCTCGGGTTCACGCCTTCTAAACTGTTTGATTGTTAAGATTCACCTATATTAGCAAACTGAGACGAGGATTTTTCCCTTTTTTGGTTTAAATACCAGTTGGTCATTGATCCCTGTATCCAGGGTAGTGCCCCAGAATTATTAATACACATTAATAAATTAATTTCTTAATTAATTACAATTAGTAATTAATAATCAATAACCAACTTGCCTTTAGCAAATCCCTACACTATGCACCAGTCGGCAGTAGGGAGTCGGAGGGACACGATAGAGCCGATCTCTCAGGTTGTCCACAGCCTTCTGCTCCTCCCTTGTGGTCGGTTTTTCAATTGGCAGGAAGTGGAAGAAGTTTTCCACCGCTTCAGGCTCTATGTTAAATTCTCGCTGTAGACGTGCTCTCACTGTGGAAGGCAATGGCTTCTTTTCCGGTTCAACAGTAGGTGGACCAGGTGTGGGTAAGGGCTCATCAGCTGGCGGACTAGTTGGGGACCAAGATGCTCGTTCTTCCATAATCGCTTCGGAATCTCCCTCAGAGGATGAAGCCCTTTCAGGGGATGGATTAAGCAGCAGCCAATTCCACTTGAAGTCCCTGGTGTCTGAGGGATCAACTTGTGGCAACTCTGGTTGTGAGGAGGCTGGCCCTGTCTGGGATGTGGCCTGCACCATGTTCTGAGATGAGGTCGGTGCCGTGCTGTCTGGGCGCATCCACTGGTGGTTTCCTTCTTGGCCCACATGAGGTGAGGGTGTTAGGAGTTGGGTTGAGGGCTCCTTGTCCTGGTGCTGTATCGAACATTGCTAGTCTCCACCCTGGTGTAGTCATTCCTGGGTTTGAGGCTCCGATCATAGGCTGGTTTCCCTGTTGCTCTGGCATTGCCGATTCCTGGATCAGTAGCGGCTGCGCTGGTGGGGGCGTTGGGGCATAGTGATACCAGTGGGTTTCAAACCGGGTGCCGTCTAGAGGTACATACGGGGTAGTGCTGCATGATTTGATAAAAATGTGCGATTGCGATTTGAGTGGATAATATCGTGATCTGGGGATGCCATTATCCATTTATCAGCTCCATCTGTAAGGACCGGCAAATGCTCTGCCAGACCTATCACGGTTCGTATTGGATCCTAACTGAAGCTTTTGTCACTAGGGGGCACATAAACTCTACCTCTGTATCACTTTCATCATCAAAAAATGTAGGCTGACTGATTTTCTTTCCCCCTCTTAGCATCAACCAGTCACCACCATCACTCTGGGGCCCCTTGTCTTTTCTTTCTCCACGCTCTCTTCCAGCAGTTTTCTTGTTTGCGCCTGCATTCCTGCGTTCGGAGGATAGACAATCTAGCTCACTCTTACTCGTCTCTAGGGTACCTTGAAGTTCTCTTAAGGTGCCTTCTGGGGACCTGCCATCTTTTTCCTGGGGAAAATCCGAGCTATCCAACTGTCTTTCTAATCGATCTAGGGCTTGTGCCATTCGTTCCACTCTCTTGTCATGCTGTCTTGTGGACTCATCCCATTGCTGCAATAGCTTCTAGCAATGATATTCTGGGGTTCCAGGCCCTTGGGTGTCTGCTGTTATCGACGGGTTGCTGGCCGATGGTGGCCGCAAGATCTCTAGTTGGTAGTGAATCGATGGGGGACATTTGACGCACCCTTTTGGCCATATCGTCGATCTGTGTTGCTATCTGTCGTTCCAGGCCGTCCAGTGACTTTCCTAGTCTGACCTTCTCATCCTCTGATTCCCTCCTGTACAACTCAGATTTATCTTGTGCCCTTGTTATCGGGGTACTTGCACCCCTGCAGAATCTGTGGGTCTTAGACCATCCTACCTTGGGGTGCAACTATTCACACTCTTCACGGTATGGTCTTTTATCTCTCTCCAACCTCCCTCTGTCCTGGCCGTGACCCTTGCCACCCTTCTCTGCCACTGGTGTCTTCCTCTGTGGCCGACATTGACTTCCTTCCTGTTTGTATGAGTCTCTCTGTTGTGACATGGGATCCAGTTCCCTGCTGGAGTCCGCTATTTCATCTTCTGAGGCCTCACTGGAGGTTATCCAACCTTCCTCTGAGTCTGTATCCATGGCCTGCGGTGAATGAGTTAGTAATTTTCCACGTGTTTTGGCCAGTCTACGGTTCTTATTCTTAGGTTCAGTCTCGGTCACATTGGCCAGCATCATTGTAAACTTCCCTTTCAATTGGCCCTTCATTGTTACTGCTTCCTCTTCCTTCAACACGTACTGTCCTGCCCCTGACGGTGGTGTGCTATATGGGTATGGTGGTGGTGCTGCTGGCAATGGTGGCGCTGTGGGTACTACGTCTTTGTTCATCTGTGGCCCCTCTGGGTGCTCTCTGCCTTCTAGCTGCACCATTTGCTTCCTGCTCCCTACTTGCCTAAACCACCCCACATTTCCTTCTCCATTTATTTCTGTTCTTATAGCTAGCTTTTGTGTCTTTAGCTTCAACCTGTCTTAATTCTGTCTCTACTTCATCACAGCATGCCAGATCGAAGGTACTATTTTTAGGCCAGCGATTTTTTCCTTTCCTTAGCCACACAGTGTCGAATTTGATTTTTTCGACCAGGGTGTTTCTGCATCACTATCTCCAGGGGAGTTAGGTCCACTTTTTCCATCTTTCCCTGATCGGCCCCATGAAGCCTTGTTTAACTTCACCTGCCCTTGGGATCTCCAGCTGTTCGTCTGTTTCTTTTGTGCGTATTAGCACAATTATTTTTCCTACTGTGATAGCTGTCTTATATTTCTTTTCTCTCCACGGGTTGTATTCTAAATTTTCTGACCCATCTTCTTGAGGGGTTTTAGTAAGGCAGCCAAATTTTCCTGTTTCTCACTCAACCCTTCTGGGCTCACCAGCGATCTGCAACCGCGGGGCAAACACTACCCCCTCTTCTAAACCTGCTGATGGTATTACTTGGTCCAGAGGAAGCGAAGCTACTGGTCTGCTCTTGTAGTGAGTGCACAAGAATTGTAGTATTGGGTCTAATGAGTAGGGAACCCACAATCTAAGCAGGATTGTCTCCCACGGCACGCTTGGAAATTCTTCCCGCACTTGCCACAAATTCACACATTTCGTGATTTGCCAAAGTTTTAGTCGGATTAGTTGCTCATCCTGCCACTGCGCCGCACCCTCCTCATCTTTGTATGTTCTTTCTAGCCAAAAGTGTGTTCTTACACCTTGGGTTGCCACAGAGCCCTCCTTAGTGCAATGTTCTTCAATCCAAATTTCGCCATCACTACTGTCTCCCTCTTCCTTCTAACTTTATCATATGCACTTTTACTCCTCCTGTACTTTACTTTGTACTTGCCTTGTCTGTGAATGCAGCAAGTTATAGTGAAGCCGATTTGTGTACTTGTGTTTGAAATTGTCGCTATTAAGCCATGTTTAATGTGTCTTTTGAATCAACTAAACTTTATAGCACTTCACAAGACCCTCCGACGCCAACTAGAGTGTTGGAGGTGTAACTGTAGAGTGACATGGACACACCACCGCACAAATATAAATGCTCACAATGATGTAGGACAACTGGATTTCATGATTAGGAAATAAGTGAACCAGGAGCAGCATAAGGACAGGAAAAAAGGGAAAATAAAGGAAAATGAGAAGGAAAAGTGATCATCTTAGACACATAATAACTGTGTTAAATATGTTTTAGGAGAATTCTTCCTCAAATGTTTTTGAATGTACATTAAATATCAACTCACATCTTGTTCTCCTGAGACATGAAAGCTTCAGTGACATTTGATGACGGGGTGATGTTTAACCAGCAGCTCTTGGTTAGCTTCAGGATACCTTTAAATACTTCATTATCAGTGTAACCCATGATGAAGTTCGTCCTGCCGTACATCTGCACAGAAACATGAAGTCAGTTGACACAAACATCTTTTAGTAATAGTTGGACACTGAAATTCAGTAAATGGACTGCACTTGTATAGCGCCTTTCTAGTCTTCTGACCACTCAAAGTGCTTTTTACACTACAAGTCACATTCACCCATTCACACACACATTCATACACTGGTGGCCGAGGCTACCATACAAGGTGCCACGTGCCATTCAGTTTCTAACACACTCACACAACAAAAGAACAGCCATTGGGAGCAATTTAGTTTAGTATCTAGCCCAAGAATACCTCTACATGCAGACCTGAGGAGCCGGGGACTGAACCGCTGATCTTCTGATTAGTGGACAACCCGCTCTATCTTCTGAGCTTCTGGCACTAACCAAAATGTGTTTGTGGCATTAAAAACTGTCAAGTCTGGTCAGAATCATAATCTTGTTTACTCAGGATTTGAAAGGTTTTTGTAGAATAACACATTTATATTCCACAAAGTCAGTTATTGGTATTTACCTTGAGTATCGTGAAGGCAAAAGTACAAAAATTTCTGAAGACACCCAACTGGATGAGCTTTGTGGCAAAGGTAGAGGAAGTGCCTATAGCCTGTAGAGTGTTTAAATATTTATTTACCGTTAGTCATTTCGAGTAAATTGTAATATTGATATTTTTGTTGTTTTTGTGACATTTTGTCACATTTCATTTTGATGTATTTAGTCAAGCATTAAACAAAGACTATATAGACCCTTTAAGAGCAGACGTCACAATGACATCAGTTTGTTAGCTGGAGGCAAAACCTACCTATCCCCCACAGGGCTGTAGGCTACATAGGGATCTTAAAATGTGGTCTTTGTGTCTGTTGTGTTATTGGGATCTAGAATAGAAGGAGTCATGGCTCAAAACCAGCCGCCACTGCCCGTTAACAAAAAAAAAAAAAAGAGAAAGAAAAAGACAACTATGGTTAAATGTGACAAGACAAAAGGATTGGATGGAGGCCATCATCAAAAATGCTCACATGTGCAGTGCACACTCCATATCAGGTTAGGGATAAAGTATTTCCTGTTGTAGGGATGAATAACCTTAAATGTATTAATGGTTATCATGTCCACCTCATCAGAAATTGAGGAGGTAATAACAAGAATATTGGATTTAAGATAAGATAATATAGTAATAACTTTATTTATATAGCACCTTTAAAAACAAAAGTTTACAAAGTTCTTTGACAAACAAAGCAAGCGCAGGAATATCTATAGCATTTGACAAACAAAGCAAGCGCAGGAATATCTATAGCAAGAGTCTCAAAACAGTGAGGGCAAACAAAAGCAGGACAAAATTAAGCTCAAATTGAGGTAAAGTTAAGCAAAACACAGACAGAATGATAAGACAGAGGGCTCTAGTTTCCCGGCGCAGCGCAGGGTGGCGCAGGGTGGCGAACCCCACGCAGAGCTAGTTTCGAGCAGCGCAACCCGAGGCGTGCTCAGTTTGGTAGTTTGGCAGACCAAGGTGCGCTGAGATGGGTGTGGCGGCGCAGCAGGGGGAGGTGTCGACAGATCCAGCTTGGCGCAGTGACAGTTTCGTGCCAAAAGGCTTCGCCGAAGGTGCGCTAAAAGCTCGCCAGCTGAAACCAGGTCTACTGTCAGCGCAGGGGGAGCGCAGCCGGTGTAAGCCGAAGTTTGGCTGACCGGCGGACAGTGCGCACACGTCACCAAAACCTCACAGGCAGGTTTCCAGAATATCAGGCACATTAACGATGCAATAAATACCCAAAAAACCACTATTCAATGCAACTATCTGCAATCAGCACATAAATGTATCTCTATATCGACTGTCCCGTCACATCTGATGTCAGATCAAAGGGGATTGGCACCGTTTGGCACGTTTGGCACGCGTAATGGAAACCCAACCTGATTTGATTAACACAGCTGCAAACTAATGAGTTCACATCCCTCTCAGCCAACCACAAACAGCCACAGCATCAGATAGGGAGTATATATTCAGCATCTGTCATCTTAGAAAAGTCAAAAGAAAAGAAACAGAGTGAGACTGCGAGAGAGAAAGAGAGAGCGCGCGCGCACGAGAGAAACGCAACATTGATTTACAATTGTGGTGACCTCCTCCCAGGCTACCTTTGCATCATCAGCCCGTGGAGGTCTGCTCGCAGTTCCGTATATTCGGACACTGCGAGCTTGGACCTCCCGGACCAAAACATCAGTTTCCTCCTGGGAGAAGTTTGGCCGTCTGACGCTGCTGCTCTCTTCTGCCATGGCGAATTGAGTAAACTCTCATTACGCCTTCGCGTGGCGCATTTAAGGGCGAGGAGAGGGGCTCATTTGATTGGTGTGATGTGTGTAAAACCCACTCCACACCTTCTCTCCTCCCTCTTTCCGACTTGCGCAGGTAGGAGGGACGGAGGTGGGAAAGAGGATTAGCTGCGCCAGGCGCACGGTGTGCCAAACTTGCAAAATCTGCCTGGCCACACCCACTTGGCGAAGCGCAGGTGCGCTGCGCCCCCGCCTTGCCCGGTCTGCGAAACTAGAGCCCAGAATGTTAAAAGAGATAAGAACAATAAAGGCAATAAAACTATTATTTCTAAATACTAGAAAGAAACGAATAGAAGGATAAAAAGACAACATTGCATAATGACAATAGAATAACAAAGAATAAACAATTAAAAGTAACAGAATAAAATAAATAAAAAGAATAAACAAAAAGAATAAATAAAAAGATAAAAAGACGACATCACATAAAGGCAAGTCTATAAAAATGGGTTTTAAGAAGAGATTTAAAAGATGTTACTGATTCTGCAAGCCTTATCTCCTCAGGCAGGTTGTTCCAAAGTCGAGGGGCCCTGGTGGAAAAAGCGTGGTCGCCTCTAGATTTAAGTCTCGACTTTGGAACGGCCAGGAGGGCTCTGCCCGAGGATCTAAGGCTGCGTACTGGCTCGTATGGGGTCAACATTTCTGCTACGTAACTTGGGGCCAGACCCAGCCGGGCTTTCAAAGTGATCAGTAAAATCTTAAAATCAATTCTAAAACGCACAGGTAGCCAATGGAGGGAAGCCAGGATTGGGGTGATGTCGTCTGTTAAAACCAGTCAGAAGCCTAGCTGCTGCGTTCTGGACCAGTTGGAGGTGGGAGAGTGATTTATGGTTTATGCCAGAGAGGAGTGAGTTACAGTAATCGAGTCTGGAGAAGATGAATGCGTGGGTTATTTTTTCTAAGTCAGAATGTGGGAGCATGGGTTTGATTTTGGAGATAGTTCTTAACTGATGGAAGCAGGACTGGACAACTTTATTGATAAGAGGTTGGAAGTTGAGGTCTGGATTGAATATTACTCCTGAGTTTCTGGCTGCGGATTTGACGTTAATGGACAGGGGACCAAGGCTATTTTCAATGGGACTGGTGGAGGTTGGCGGAGTGAACAGTATGATTTCGGATTTGGAGTTATTGAGTTGAAGAAAGTTTTAGGCCATCCAACAGTTGATATCGTTGAGACAATCTAACACAGCAGCTAGGCTTCTTGGGTCATCCGGTCTCAGCGGGAGGTATATCTGTGTGTCGTCCGCATAGCAATGGAAAGACACGTTGTGGCGGCGGATGATCTGACCGAGCGGAAGCATATAAATAGAAAATAAAATTGGACCTAAAATTGAACCTTGCGGTACACCACAGGTAATCTGAGTTTTCGAGGATGTGTAATTACCTATGGTGACCGCAAAAGTTCTATCTAAAAGGTAGGAATAAAACCAGCTAAGTGCAGTGTCCTTGATGCCAACCCAGGTTTCCAGACGGTCAATTAAAATGGCATGATCAACAGTGTCGAAGGCTGCACTTAGGTCTGGCATGATCAACAGTGTCGAAGGCTGCACTTAGGTCTAAAAGGATTAAAATTGCGCTCTCTCCCCTGTCGGCAGCTAAAAGAAGATCATTGGTTACTTTGAGGAGGGCAGTTTCTGTACTGTGTAGGGCTCTAAAACCTGATTGAAATCTCTCAAAGAGATTGTTATGACACATAAAAGCTAAAAGCTGGGTTGAAACCACTTTTTCTAAAATTTTTGATAAAAACAGGAGTTTAGAAATTGGCCTAAAATTGTTAAAATCAGAAGGATCAAGGCTGGGTTTCTTTAAAAGAGCTGGGTTTCTTTAAAAGAGGTTGGACCACAGCATGTTTAAAAGAAGATGGAAAAATGCCTTTTGTTCATGAGCTGTTAATAATCAATAAAATACTGGGTCCAACTGTGTCAATAACCTCTTTAAGAAATTTTGTTGGAATGACATCAAGACAGCAGGTAGCTGGTTTCATGTGGGTTAAGATTTCGGATAAAAACGACAGTGAAACTGGTTCAGAATTACTAAAATAACTGTAAATGTCCCTACTGGCATGTAAAATGCGGTCTGGGGGGGTGATTTGTTGTCTTAAAACCTTAATTTTGTTGGTAAAAAAATTTAAAAAATCTTCGCACATCTCATGAGAGGCATCAGTAAAATGTCAGGTGGAGGGGGTGGTGACTGAGTCTACTACTTTAAATAAAATTCTGGGGTTGGATTGATTTGCTAAAATTAAATTAGAGAAAAATGATGCTCTTGCTTCTTTGAAATTTCATCATTGATTCTTTCCAAATTTCATAAAATACATGTAAACCTGTCTTCTTCCATTTTCGTTCCTTTCTCCTACAGTCTCTCTTTAGTTCATGGATTGAATCGTTCAACCAAGGCTGTGGTGCACTATTTAGTTTTTTGACTTTGTAGGGGGCAACAGAGTCCAGAACAGTGTGACAGGTTTGGTTAAAAAGGGAGACCATCTCCTCTGTATTAAAATTTTGGTTAAAAGCAGTTAAAGAAGCAACAGTAAAAAGCTCAGAAAACTGGCTGGCAGACATAGGGCCCTATTTAGATGACCTAAAGCGGACGGCGGACGGCGCATAATCCATGTCGCAAGTGTCATTGCTATTTAGATGCCGGCGCAGTTGTCATTTTCACGCCCTGCGCCCTCTTCGTCTAACTAGCAAATGAACTTGCGCTTCTCTGGGTGTGTTCGTCTAAAAATGAGGAGTGGTCAGGCGCAGTCATGGCGCGTTGCTAGTTAGATGACGGGAAAAGCAAATGCGCCAGTGACCAACAAAAACCTGGTCTAAAGTCAACGACGCAGTATTTCGCTGTTAAACAAGTTAGTAATATGCGTCTCTAGGCGGGTGCACAACACGCATGCACTCTGCTCAGACACACACGGAGCAGCCACACATATGCAAAAGATAACAAATAAAAATATGTTTACAATGTGAAAGGTTATTATTGTGCACATTAAAATATTTATCAGAAACACGTCTTAATGGTCAGTCATTAATCAGAATGATCTAATCACAGTAATAATGATCATCATAATCCGGGAGGTCCAAGCTGAAGTGTCCGAATATACGGAACTGCGAGCAGACCTCCACGGGTTGATGATGCATAGCCTGTAAAATGAACTTGTCTTTCCCAAATGAATTGTGATCATTTTGGCATGTAAATCACAAAATCAAAGATGTGAAAACGTTTCATAAAACTTTATTTTGACATAAACACAACAATAACCAGCTTCTGTGAACTAAAAACGAAAACTTAGAGCCACGTACAAATGTATATTTAAAAAAAAGCTTTTAGAACGTAAAACTGAAGATCATCTTGTCAGGAGGAGGAGGAGGAGGATGCACAGCGGCTGCACAGCCCGCCGCACAGGCGGGGGCACCCGGGGGAAGCTCCGCAGCCCGCGCGCAGCCAGACCAGACGGGCCCGGGTGCAGCCACGGGACCAGCCCTTCCTGCACCTTCAGGCGGGGGGGTTCAGGATACTGGAGAAGGAGCTGGGCTCTCTAACCTCTGGGTTAAAATAAAATTGAATAACTTACAATTTGTTGACAGCGTTTCTCTCGTGCGTGCGCGCTCTCTCTTTCTCTCTCGACGTCTCACTCTGTTTCTTTGTTTCTTTTCTTTTGGCTTTTCTAAGATGACAGATGCTGAATATACAGTATACTCCCTATCTGATGCTGTGGCTGTTTGTGACTGGCTGAGAGGGATGTGAACTTATTAGATTGAAGCTGTGTTAATCAAATCAGGTTGGGTTTTCCATTACGCGTGCCAAACGTGCCAAACGTGCCAAACGGTGCCAATCCCCTTTGATCTGACATCAGATGTGACGGGACAGTCGATATAGAGATACATTTATCGTCTCCTCAGCTGTAAAACGCTCACTCTTTCCAGTTGGTAGGTCCGCCAACTAACTAGCTCTCCGCCGTGCGCTCCAATTGCGCCTCTCTTAAAGGGAATGAGAGGTGACACTCTGATTGGCTTATGGAATGATACGCCCAAAACACACCCATGACTAATTCACAGAGTAAGTCCAACCCTTTTAGACTCTCCGCCATGGCGCACAGTCTGAAAACGCGCTGTCTAACTAGCAAGTGACTGAGACACGCCCATGCGCCGCACGCCATCCGCCGTCCGCTTTAGACCATCTAAATAGGGCCCATAGAGTTAAAAACGCGGCGACGGACGGGTATACTGTGATTAAAACGCGATTGGGATAAAATTACACTAAATAAAACTGCTTTATGGTCCGACACACAGATATCCGTAGTTGCCAGGTTGTCAGGGCTGAGACCGTGATGAAGTACTAGGTCAAGGGTGTGACCTTTTGAGTGGATGGGTTCCTGTACAGCCTGGGTGAGGTTAAAAGATTCCAAAGTGGCCATAAAATCAGTAATAAAAGTTTGAGAAGGGCAACAAACATGTATGTTAAAATCACCTAAAATGAGAACTTTGTCAAACTTTGTTATAAAACCAGATACTAACTTGGCAAACTCTTGAATAAAAACATTGTTTGGCCTGGGCGGTCTGTAGATTATTAAAATTAGCACTGGATGTTTAGAATTTACTATAAAACCAAGATGTTCAAATGAGGTAAAATCGCTCTTTGGAATGGGAGTGCATTTAAAAACCTTCCTGTAAATAACAGCAACCCCCCCCCTCCCCTGCCTGTCACACGGGGTTGATTGAGATGTGCAAGATCAGGGGGGGTTGCTTCAATGAGAGGGCTGCAGTCTCCCTCAGACAGCCAAGTCTCTGTTATGATAAAAAAGTCCAATTTGTTAAAAGTAATAAAATCATGGCATAGAAATGATTTACTATTTAAGGATCGGATATTTAAAAGACCAAAATTTACAGGATTAAAATTTAAATTAGGGGCAGGGGGTAACAGAGGTTGCCGAGGGATCTGAATTAAATTGTTGTGGTTTGCAGCAGAGGGGTGTGATGATGAGCGTGTTGCAGTGGGTCTATGATATGAAATGATGGTGGGTATAACAGTGGGTGTGTCAGTTTTGTTTGAGGGAGCTGAGTGTGATGACAGGAGGGACCAGTGGAGGGAGCTGTCGTGGGAATCTGTGTGTTGTACCGTAGAAGAAGAAGGGGTGTGTGTGTCAGGTGTAAACAGTCAGTCACGTGGGAGGGATTGCACAGCATGCTGCAAGTTAGCCGACAGCATTTGGCTACCCCGTTTGTTGGGATGTACTCCGTCACTGTTAAAAAGAGAGGAACGATCCCAGAACAAGTTAAAATTGTCAATAAAACCAAAGCTGTACTTCCTGCTGGCAGCCTGGAGGAAAGTGTTAAGGCTGAGGAGCCGACTAAAACGGCCGGCTCCGCGACCGAGAGTCGGTATTGGCCCTGAAATAAAAACAGACTTTCCACAGTCCTTTAAAACATCGAAGAGGAGGTTAAAATTGTTTTTGGTGCACTCTGACTCCTGGCGGGTTGTGTCGTTGGTCCCCACATGCACCACAACTCTTTTAACAGAGCTGGGGAGTGAGGGCAGGAGGGACAGGAGTTTATCCAGGACGTTGGGGACGGTGGCACCAGGGAGACATTGTGTGATGGCGTTAATGAAGCGGATGTTCCTGGTTATGGAGTCGCCAATAATTAATGTGTTTGGGGGGAAGAGAGGACATGGAGAAGGTGGCAATGGACTGCCTGGAGCGGACAGAGGGCGTTCAGTCACCTCCGCCTGTGTTGGGACCGGGACGGTCTGCGTAGGCGGACAGGTGTGCGGAGATGTGGAAGCCCGAGAGAGAGCCCCTGAGTGCATGATAACAGCCTCCTTCAGCATCCTACGGCGGTCCCTCCCTGTAGAGGAGCGGCGAGCGGAGCGACCAACACTGGCTGCTAGACCAACGCTGGCCGCAGGTGGAGAGGGCTCGGCGGCCACAGGTGGAGAGGGCTCGGCTGCCGCAGGTGGAGAGGGCTCGGCGGCCGTGGGAGAAGAGGGCCCGGAGGCGCCGGGTGGAGCCGCGGCCGGAGTAGAGTCCAAGCCAGATGAAGTTGGGACTGCAGGGGCATCGACGGGATGGACCGGAGCCTCATCCAGCAGGATCGTGTAGCGGTTGGAGAGACCTAGGGGTGGTTGTGGAAGAGTCCCACCCGAATCCCTCTTGCATCCACGGCGCACCAGCTCTGTCCAGGATGGTCGGGACCCTGGATTAGCTCAATTTGGTGTGGAGCTAAAGATCGGGGCCTTAGGCCTGGCTCCGATGCGCACCCACGGATCATCTGGGGGCATCGGTGTGGCCGGCGGCGGCGTTGTAGCGACCAGGTCCGGTGCAGCGGTGGTGGAGCCCACTGCCCCTGTGTCCGGCTCAGGCTCCTGGGACCGGCCGACCCCTGCCGCCGGGCCCTCCGGATGGACCGCTGCGGTGCCAGCGTTTATTGAGGCCAGCCACGGGAGGGTGGCCGCAGAGTCCGAGACGATTTGGGACATCAGGGAGGTGGATGATTGGGCTGCTGGGACAGCGAGAGCTGACGACTGCATATATGAAATATGCTTTGACTGGGCGGCAGCTACAGAGGCAAATTCTTAAATCAGCTCATCCCTTTTTCGGAGCTCTGACTTCAGGCGATTGATATCGTCCTTTAACTGTGAGTAAGCACTTTTGCAGTACACACACATTGCCATAGTGGCGTCCAGGTTTTGCTAGGCCGGTGACTCCTGTTTTCCTGTGCTCCGTGATCCTCTTCTACACAAGAGCACTTCTCACTTTTTGTGTAGTACACTGTAATCCCTCGTCGGTGAAACAAGTGTCCGGTGGCTCTCAGGTAATTCCTCACCAGGTATATCGTTGAATATCAACGATAATTTGTGTATGTATGTGTTAGAGTACACGCTGCTCTTGCCTGCTGCTTCCTCCTTCCTTCTCTGCTAACTGTCTGCTGCTGCTAGCGTCATGGTTTGGGGCTGCATGAGTGCTGCCACCACTATACTTGACTGTAGGCAAGGGACAGTTGTCTTGGTGCTCTTCACCAAGGTGCCACACATGCTGAAAGAGCACCAAGACAACTGTCCCTTGCCTACAGTCAAGTATAGTGGTGGCAGCATCATGGTTTGGGGCTGCATGAGTGCTGCCGGCTCTGGGGAGCTCGGTTCATTTAGGGAAAC
>NC_065527.1:39143491-39159269 GCF_006386435.1 Epinephelus moara | reverse complement strand
GCCAGCTGTTTAGATGTTGATGGCTGTGTTTTGAGTAATTTTCAGAGGAAGGTAAATCTATACTACTATACAAGCTGTACACTGACTACTTTAAGTTATATCAAAGTGTCATTTCTATAGTGTTGTCCCATGAAAAGATATAATGAAATATTTGCAGAAATGGGAGGGGTGTACTCACTTATGTGAGATACTGTATATATATGTACATATCCATGTGGGTCGGTCAATCTGGTCCCGTTGTTTAGTGTTTACTTATTCTAGTAACACCCACGATCCTGGAGAGTGAGTGACTAGACATGGTGCGTTTGTAAATTCAGTCTGACACTCTACACTAAAATGAGAGCCCTGCTGGTCAAAGAAATGGAGTGTTATATTTCTACATGAATTAACCAATGGTTAAGTTAATCACACATTCACTCCACTCAGCACTCTACTGCTCTGTCTCCTCAGACACAGTGCCCGGAGTGCACTCTGCCACTCCAAGAATGCGGTGCTCTGGATAACTGAACATAACTGTACATTCAGACAGCGCTCCAAATTTATGAATGATTTAGTTTGTGCCAGAGTGCACTCTGACACTGAATGAGTATTTCTGAATGCACCACTTGGTCATCTTCCTCCATTGTCTAAAAGAAGCCAACAGAACTTGCTAGCTAGCGCTAGCTAATGTCTGTGGAGAATTATTTTGAGCTTTGAGTCAACTTGAACACAGGAGCAGCTACGTCAGGATGCTCTTCGTGGATTATAGCTCCGCCTTTAATACTATCGTTCCTGATATCCTGATAAATAAACTGCTGACCCTCGGCCTTCCACCACCTATCTGCAGCTGGATAAAGGACTTTTCATTACAGGTCCACGTGACAAATGACAAAAATTGCGGCTAATGACAAAAGGAGAAAGAAAAATGATTTTTTTTTTAATTACTACCTCCAAAAAAATAAGTCATGTAATCACTTCCTATAATAATCGCACTGAAGATTACAAAAATAGCTGCAAATGTTTTTTATAGTTCTCTTCTTTAGTTTTATTTAATTAGTTTCAAAACATGGACTCCAATAATGTTGCAAAAAATCCTGAGTGAATATTGTAGCTCTCAAACCTGTGTTTAAATGATACATGGTAATGTTTAACAACAATTACTGCTGTTCTAATAGCATTTCTTAAATGTTCATAATAACCATCTGGATGAAGCTAAGTTTTTAGCACTTACTAATCCAAACAAAGATGGCTACCTGTATTAGAAACAGAGTCACATCTTGAGAAATGGGTAAAAATACCTTCTTACTGCACAGTTCATCGTGGTCCTGTTTCTATCTTTAAAACTAATGTATGCTTAGCTCTGATTTGAATGTAATGCTAATCCAAATCCATGAGAGGCACAAACTGAGGAAGAATCACCCCAAAAGATGAATACTGCTCCAGTTCCTCAATTCTAATATCTAACAAACATACAGATGAGGGCTTACTATGGAAGGGTCGGCCAGAGACAGAGGTGTGACCAAGGGTTGGCATTCTTCAGGTGTCAGAGCCGAGGTGCTTAGAAACAGCCCCACTACCAGGAGTTGACTGCTGATCCACAGATTCATGATGCTACAGCTGATTAGCTTCGGAATGTAACTGGAAACCCCCCCACAAAACAAAACAGATCTCATGACGACTGAGCCTCACCAGAGTTGGGCAAGAGATATTTCACTGCCAGTTTTCCTCTCTGCAGGTTCAAAGGAGATTTCAGGGCTTGCTGTGGGCGTCATAACAACACTAATCATTTACTGATATGCTGAAGGGTCATTTTATGTCAAATGAGACGGAGGCTTTGTTTATGCTGTAGATTCGATTTAAACTTTAAGCACCAAAAATATAATTCTGTAAAATATTTTCACTGAATTTGGATAATTGCATTTGTTTGTTTGCCCCTCGGAATGTTCTCACTTCTACACCTTAAAAGATGTCTTAGACAGGAAGACATTTGTAGGGTTCAGTATCTTCATATGCATAACTCTGAGAGCCATTACAATGTGGTAGGGGAACAGACATGATGGTGCACAATAGATCCAGATGATTGAAAGGCACAAGCAGATGTATTTTCTATTACTTGCCTGTAAAATTGGAAAGAGTGCAAAGTTGGTGGGGCCCCAGCCAGTCTCCCAAAGTATATGAACTGCTCAAAAAAATGAAGGGAACACTTAATGGTCACAGTATAACACCAAGTCAGTTAAACTTGTGAATCAGTTTCACCTGCTTTGGTGCAACCTCCAAAAAGGGGGAAAACTGAAAATACAGTATTCCATTTACGTTGTGCCAAAGTTCAAGGGCTCTAACATAATCAGAATTGGAGATATGGTAAGAATGATGAGTCAAGGTTGCAATATATTGTCATATTGAGATGCTGAAATGGCAGTGTGAACTCAATGCTAGGATGCTATAAAAAATTGTGTGAAAATGGGTCAATATGTGGACAATTGTGTGTGAAGTTACAAGCTCCTTGTGTCTCAGATATTAAACCTGAAAAATGGCTTCCTGTCTAAGGGCTTATTTATGCTCAATGTTACATACATAATACAGACAACCTTCTGCCTTCTGTCTGTACTCTGCATTCATATCACCTGCATTTCTGCACATTTTCTGAAAGCTCACGAATACGACCAAAACAAGAAGTACTAACCAAAATCCTGGGGGCAGTGTAACATATTTCCTTTTTTTTTTGTAACAGTATGCATCATTTTTAAATATTTGTAATGTGACTAATGTGATGAAAATATGTGCTTGTTGTGCTTATTTTTGTTATGTCTTGGACATTTAAAGCTGACATGGGATCTCACTAACTACTAGATGACCCTGCCATAGTTGGTCAGGTGTTTGTGTTGTAATCATAGTTTGGCATTAATGTAGTGTAATATTACTATTATTATGTCATGGTATTTCTATCGCATATTATGCTATGACATTTTCTTTTACAACACACTATACTATGTAATTATTTATTTTTAATGGCACACTACACTAAAACATGATTTATGGCATACATCACTATAATGTACGATTTGTTTAGCATACTATATTATTATATGTTTTATTGCTTACTATAATATGATATTTTTTATTGCTTACTATACAATGTCATTTTTAGAGATTTGTCAGTGATTTTTATGGCATATTATACCATGATATTTTTATGGAGTTACTATAATATGACGTTTTTAATGGTATACTTTACTATGACATTTTTATGGCACACTATACTATGATATTTTTATGGCATACTATAATAGTATAGTGTCATAGTATAGCATGCCATAAAAATAATTTAAAATGCCATGAAAATAATAAAAAGTGTTAGTGCAGTATGCCATTAAAAAACATATAAAATGACATACCATAGTTTATCTTAAACAGCATCATGTTTGGCATGACTTAAACAAATGTATGTCATAGTATGCAACAAAAAATTGTCATGGTTAAGTATGGCATTCAAACGAAAGTATTGTACACCATGAAAAAAAAACAAACAAAACAGTCATGGTTTGGTCTGCCATTAAAAACAGTCGTAGTACGGTATGCCATAAAACCGTCATAGTATAGTATACATAAAACATGTCATAGTATGGTATGCCATAAAAATGTCATAGCATGGTATGCCATTAAAAAAATCTCTTAGTGTAGTATGCCATGAAAATGTTAAAGTATAGTATACCATAAAAAATTTCATAGTATAGTATGTCATAAAACTGTCATAGTATAGTATGCACAAAAAATTGTCATATCATAGTGTAACGTATTTCAAGTGAACCACAACCATAGGACATGATAAAGACATATTGAAAATGGTGGAATGAAAAGAATCTGTAATATAGTGAAAAAAAATCTCCATCCACAAATTGTGATGTATTTAATGGCCTTGCAGACCCCCACCATCAACAACGCTGCATCTGTTGAAGGTAAATTATTATGACCCTGGCTTCCAGGAAGTGTGCCAGGCTTTAAAACCTTTTCTTGTAGTGGCCAAACAGTGTAATTACTAGGGCTGTAGTCAACCAAAGAAAATCTTGGTCGACTGAAGTCACACATAATCTTCAACTAATCGATTAGTCGTGGGGAAAAAAAAATAAATCTGCAAGTTATTTTTACTTCTGCAGTGGTGTGTCTGTGTCACTCTGCAGTTACACCTCCAAAACGCTAGTCGGCGGTGGAGGACTCTGTTAAGTGCTGTAAAGTTTAAAAACACACATTAAATATGGCTTAATAGAGACAATTTCAAACACAAGTAGCCTACGCAAATTGGCTTCACTAACTTGCAGCATTGACAGACAAACACTTGTCTTTATCTGGACACATTTCCCCCACCAATACAACATGCTAACGTTATTAGCGCCAGCCTATGGCATTTTACATTGTATAAATTAGCCTAGCGACGAGCGGAGATTTCCTCTGTTCATATGAAGCCAGGATAAATCCCAAAGTATAAATCCCTAAAGGATATATCACACACATGACTTAAAATGCTATTTTAGTGGAGGCTTTACTGCAGGGGTGGCCAACCAGTCAGATAGCAAGAGCCACACATATTACCGTGGTACTACAAAGAGCCACATCATACACATGTGTGCTTACAAACGCAGTCCCTCTCTCACACAAACACGAAATAACATAAAATCAAAATCCATACATTTCCAGTTTATTCCAGATTTATTTATCTCACACACAAATGAATAACCACAAAAAGAGATACACACAAACACAGTCTCTCCCTCTCATACTGTCTTTCTCGACCCCCTCCACACCCACAGTCTCTCCCTCTCTCATACTCTCTCCCTCTCTCATACTCTCTCACTCTCTCATACTCTCTCCACACACATCCACACACAGTCTCTCCCTTTCTCATACTCTCTCCCTCTCATACTCTCTCCACACACATCCACACAGTCTCTCCCTCTCTCATACTCTTCCCTCTCATACTCTCTCCACACACATCCACACAGTCTCTCCCTCTCTCATACTCTCTCCCTCTCATACTCTCTCCACACACATCCACACAGTCTCTCCCTCTCTCATACTCTCTCCCTCTCATACTCTCTCCACACACATCCACACACAAGCTATGTTTCCATCCAAAAGTGATTCGAATCATTGGGAAATGCGCATTAAAAGAAATACGAATCCTGTGTGTTTGCATTAAATGTACGGACTTTGGTGAAAACTACGAACTCGCATGAGTTTTCCGCAGAACCGGAAACAAAACAAGTCTCGCATTCTTCTTCTTCTTCTATGTTTTCTGGCGGTTGGCAACCAGCTTGTAAATGCATTACCGACTTACTATTAAGGCTAGAAATGTTCTTATTTCGTCCTCGGTGCACACAAGTCTTGTGTTGTTGTTTTCCGCCATGTTGTTGCCTTGTGAGTGAACCTGAAACACCGGAAGAAGTTGGGGTTAAAGTGCGCTACGTCAGACTTAATTCGAACATAACTGTGTCCATCCCCCGTTTTGCGAATCAACATTTTTTTCGAATCAACCAAAACCCGGCTATAGTGAGCGTATTTTAGTTTGTGTGAATCAGGGGATTTTAATTTGAATTTTGGCGTTTCCATCATAATTTTCCGATGCGATACTTCTAGATGTGCATCTAAACAGGCTGACCGAAACCAGGCTACAGTCTCTCCCTCTCTCATACTCTCTCCACACAGTCTCTCACTCTTTCATACTCTCTTCTCACACAAAATCACTCTCCCACTCTGCTAAAAATGTCCTTTGTTCGTCTTCATACTTTCGCTTAGCCACGCATTTCTTCCCTGCCATTTTTTGTTGTGCATATCGCCACCGCGCTGTCGTCCTGCATTCCTCCTGAACTCCACGCCCTCTCACCTGCCCATGCGCACTCCTCTCTCTCACTTGCTCCACTTACGCCTGTTACATTTCTTAAAGGGCTATACGCACTCATAACAATGAAATGATTTTTTATTACAGTTTTTCTCGATTGTTTACACACATTTTCTGAAAGCATGCCTCATACTCTCAGAACTCTACACACAAATCAAAAAACACACACACAATGGGCAAAACCCCTCAATTCTCCTGCAAAATGAAACTTTACATTCAAAACAATGTTATTTCTTCTCAAAATGGTATTTTGTTTTCAAATGACACACACACAGCACACAGCACCTCATCCACATCACAAGCAATGTTTTCCCTGGCCAAGCAGTGGGGGAAATATCGCCTAGCATGGCGAATCCAGCCATGAAAAGCATCAACTGCTATATCTCCACATGCGTCTTCCATAGCTTGGAGAAGGGGTATACGCGTTTGTGGATTTCAGTCATACACTTTCCATCTCCAGGCAGAAAAATATTCCTCAATAGGATTGAGGAATGGAGAATATGGAGAGAGATAAACAACTAAAAAGCGTGGGTGGGCAGTGAACCAGTTACGAACCAGAGCAGCCCAGTGGAAATTGTGTAGAGTGTCTAGGAATGTGATCAGATGGGCAGTGTTGTAGGGGCCAAGAGTAGCAGAGATTATGGTCCTTGGCCTTCCTCGTCCTCGTCCTCCCCGTCCTCCTCCTCTTACTCTCACTCCTCCGACTCTGGCTCTGCCTCTGTTTCCAATGTTGGCATCCATTGCTCCAAAACAAAAGAGCTCACCTGTTGCCCTTTTATGCTAAAGCTCTGATTGCTAATTGTAAAACTGTGTGACAGGTGTTTGCCCATGTGATGAGTCAGTGTGCATAGTAGGGCAATTAACTTTAGAATTTTGAATGACAGTGTGTTCTTTGTGAAAACAAGAGCTTTTCTTCATGAAAATTGTGCCAAATGCAGAGAATTGTGTGTAGTGTTCTGAAAAAAGTGGGTTTTAGAACTGCAATTTGAGTGTAAAGCAGGAATTGTGCTTGTAGTTTAGCAGAATTGGTTTAGGGGGTTGGTGCCTGAGTTACATGTTGTGGTCATTGTGTCTCAAGTACCAGTATTTGTGTGTAAACAATTGAGAAAAACTGTAAGGATGGAAGAGCCGCGCGCCGATGGTTTTAATTAATGGATTGAAGAGCTGCACACTGATAGGCAAAGAGCTGCATGTGGCTTGCGAGCCGCGGGTTGGCCACCCATGCTTTACTGTCTTCACAATTTATTGTTTCTTGTCTGTGAAATACAAGTAAATACAAGCTTCATTTCCACTGAGGTAAATGGTGTCAGTATACAGCGACAGACCGGAGGTCTGCGTCACCGCGATGCTGAGCGTTAGGGTGGACGAGTTCAACGTTGTTTAAACAAAAGGAGTTTTGAAAACACCCCTATTTTCACAGGTAACTTAGCTTGTCCCTCCCGCCGCAGGAAATAATGGATTAATCCTGGAAAGCTATTAATGTAGCACTTTCCTCCGTATGAAAGTAACACAGCGATTATTCAACCAATGAGAATTTGGTCGGACGAGAGCATATCAACCAAATAATCGACCAGTCGACCAGGAGACTACAGCCCTAGTAATTACATTGTCACAAGATGCCTTGCAGCCCAAAAAGATGTTTTTCCCATTGACTTACATGTTGAAAGAGACGTCTATGAACCAATGGATACTCGATTTGAGCATCACAACTTCCATTGAAATTAATCAATTTGCTCCCATGACACTTCGAAAATATAGAAAGGCTGCATGATTAAATAATGCATCCCCATTCATGTTAGTGGAGCAGCTAAACCAGAAGTTAGCCATGCGACCTGCAGAACTTAGATGGCTGGCTGTGCTCTGTTGTGTTCGCTTGGCTTAAGTTTATAGTGTGTTTGCTTCACATGCTGCAAAGTTCGGAAGTAGTGCAGATCATCCCTGGGTCATCTGGATTATTTTAATGTGCGGCAGTTGAACCATTTTGGCTTCATGTGCCACTGAAAACTCTTACATGAATGAAAGAGGCCCCAAGCTCTACATTGTATCCAGTTCTCTCAATACATCCATGTTGGGACCCCATGCTGATGACAGAAACTTTTGACTCTGTCAACTATGCCAACATGAAGAATGCATGGAAGTTTGTGGACCAATGTCCATGAACCATGAAGACCAATCTCTTTTTTAGAGCGCTCAGGCTTTTTTGTGTGGCCGCTTCGAGCGCTTCTAGTTGAAAATCTCTTAACTTTTCAGACAGGGGCTGTGTCATCACCTTCCCTCCTTTAGTAATGTCTTTCCTGAGCTGTGTGTCAGCTGGACACTGGCTGACACTGGTGAACATCATGTTGTTGGTCAGTGTTGTGCTTTTATCACCATACACGTTGTAAGCTTGTTAATTGTGTAGTCATCCCTCTTTTAACATAGTGTTATGTTAGCTACATAGCTAACAGTAATGTTAAAATATTGCTGTCATAAAAACAAAACCCATTCGTAGCACATCATTTAAAAAAACACTGGGAAGATGAAGTGCTCCCCAGCGCTCTGCTGGCGTTTTCTGCCAAAGAAAAGGCTATGTGAAAACAAGCCGTAAACGACATTTAGTTTAGGGTGAAAAATTGATCAGTGGCAAAAAAAACCTACACAATTTTCAAAATTCAGCCATTATATTTCACAGAGTTTTTTGTTTCAAATAGCAGATACATAAGCTTTGAACAGAACTAGGAGGTAAACAGAAACCTCTTGATTTGACATGTAATGACCATGAGTAGCCCTCGAACGCATACAAATAAACTGAGTATACAGTGCAGCACAGGACAGCTTCAGTCCAGCTAAAACAGGAACTGAGACACAGTCTGACCTCTGTCACAGTGCTGTGATATCCAAAACTACATTATTTACTGGGGTTATGGTCACAAATGCTTTCACAGTTTCACAGTTAATGCAGAAAACCTGCTCCTGAACATCAGCACAACTACGGAGATCATAGTGGACTTAACTGCACCACACCACACCACTTTTAAGTCAAAGCTAAAAAATGTCACTTTTTCACACTGCCTACTCTGCCCTGTAAGGACTGCAAACTTGTTTTTAAACTTAATCTTAAAACATTTTAAATCATCTTTATCTTTGCGCCTCTTGTCTGCACCTTTGCTATTCTAACTCCTTCTCTGCCACTGACGAGCTATTCTGGCAATCCGTGTTTTCACTGTTATAAGATAGGGGGCGCTGTTACATATCTTGTGAAGTAATAGAAGAACAGCACTCTGGCCTGACATAGGCCTAGTCTGCTGGGGGATCCCCTATAATACACCAAGTACCTTCTCTCCTTCTCTGTCTCTCTCTCCCTCTCTCTCTCTCTCTCTCTCTCTCTCTCTCTCTCTCTCTCTCTCTCTCTCTCTCTCTCTCTCTCTCTCCCCTTTGCTAACACTCATGTCCTGTTATTGCATCTCACTAACTCAGCTCTACTGCATGTCACTAACTTGGCCTCTTCTCTGGATAAGCACCACTTCTGTCTCGCAGATTACAGTTTTTCCCAATTGCTAAAACACAAAAGCCAATTCTCCAAACCAAATGACCAGTTCTCTAAACACGTTTAATAAAACTAGCCCCCATTTGCCAAAACCATAAACACATTTCACATTAAGACACAATTCACGAAACACAATCCTCCTTTTCTCATAAATCTAAACACATTTTGTCTTGCTAAAACACAAGTTGCAAAAAAGTTTGCTCAAATTATCAAATTAAAGTTCATGTGATGCAAAACGCTTGCCACAGTCAGCAAAATTTGAACACAATGAACACACCTGGCTTCATTCATTAAACATAACGACTCAAAATTGAAGACACTTGTTGCAAATGATGTGACCACACCTATAAAAGCCAGTTCAGAGTGCACAGTTTGCTGAAGGTTCCAAACGAACACAATGGACGACGGCAGAGTCAGAGGAAGAGGAGTTCGAGTCAGAGGAGGGAGAGGAGCAGGCCATGGAGGGAGAGGAGCAGGCCCAGGAGGGAGAGGAGCAGGCCATGGAGGGAGAGGAGCAGGCCCAGGAGGGAGAGGAGCAGGCCCAGGAGGGAGAGCAAGACAAACTCGCACCATCATTACAGACGAGATGCGAGCAACAGTCATTGACCATGTCATTGTCCATGGCATGACAATGGCTGAAGCAGGACTAAGAGTCCGTCCAAACTTGAGTAGGTTCTCAGTGGCCACCATTATCCGGGCATTCAGAGAACACAACAGGTATTGTACTGTATTGCTGTGTTGGTCACTACAGTAGATTTTTACAGTATAGTGGAGTACAATTGGTTTCATCTCAGTTGCTATATTGCAAAACATGTCCATTGATGCTTCTACTGAATGCATGTTTTTTACAGTAGAGTACATACAAGTCAGTACTGTAATGCATGTTTGTTTCTCTAGAGTTGAAAGAATGCCACATGGAGGTGGGAGGGTTGCCATATTTACACCAGCACAAGAAACCCTCATTGTGGATATGGTACGGGAGAACAACACCATCAGACTCCGAGAAATCAGGGACAGAGTCTTTGCTGACAATGTCAACTTTGAGAACACTGACAATGTCAGCTTGGCCACAATAGACAGAGTTCTCCGGCACCAAAGGGTGCGCATGAAGCAGGCCTATAGGGTACCCTTTGAGCGCAACTCTGATCGAATCAAAGACCTGCGTTACGAGTATGTGCAAGTAAGTATACATCCATGTTCACAGTACAGTGGATGCACATACTGTGTTGCTCAGTGGCCTACAGTATTACTGTACAATACTGTGCTACTGTATTGACTGTTGTTCTGAACACCTGAACACTTTCACATTTTCACAGAGGATATTCCGGTTGGACTCGATGGCCAGACCTCATGAGTACATCTTCCTGGATGAGGCTGGGTTCAACCTCATGAAACGAAGGCGAAGAGGCCGTAACATCATTGCCCAAAGAGCTATTGTTGAGGTTCCTGGCCAACGCGAGGGTAACATCACTCTTTGTGCTGCCGTGAGTTCAGAGGGGCTTGTCCACCGGCATGCTGTCCTTGGCTCATACAACACCCAACGTCTCCTCACCTTCCAGGCAGAGCTACGAGACATCCTCCTGGACCGCCAGCAACAGAATCCTGGGCCTGCACATCATCCCATTTATGTAATCATTTGGGACAATGTTTGCTTCCATCGAACTAACCAGATTAGAGAGTGGTTTAACATCAACCAACAATTCCTCAATGTCTGTCTGCCACCCTACTCACCTTTCCTCAACCCCATAGAGGAGTTTTTCTCGTCATGGAGGTGGAAGGTGTATGACCGCCAACCTTACACAAGAGAGAACCTTCTCAGGGCTATGGACCTGGCCTGTGACGACGTGCCTGTGGAGGCCTTCCAAGGATGGATCCGCCATGCCAGGGCGTTCTTCCCATGTTGCCTGGCAAGGGACAATATTGCCTGCGATGTAGATGAGGTCCTGTGGCCCGACCCAGCTCGATGACGTGATGCCGCACAATGATTGTGGAGTGTGTGTGTGTTGTATAGTTCCATAAATAAATAAAAAACATCACACCCTGAACATTATTTTCAATGAGTATTGTTGTGTATAATGGATCCTCTGTAGTGTTTGCATTGAGTTGTGATGCAGTACAGTAGTGTACATACTGTATTTTCTGTAGATTTACATACTGTTCATGTGAAACACACAAATCTATGAATGCCCAATACTCTACAGTGATATATTCTGAGAACAGATACTGTAAGGTTTCTAAAAATGTGCTCAGTTTTCAGTTGTTTTGTTGTAGTCTGTAATGATGCGTATAGTGTTTAAATTTTTGCAGGCTTTGAGCAGCTGTTTTGGTGGGAAAGTTTGAGTTTTGAAGAGAGAAGGTGTGGTTTTGTTTATGTAGCTTTAGAAAAGTGTGTTGTGTTTAGAGTTTTGGGAAAATGGAGGAAAGTTTTGTGAAATGTGTTTTAGCAATTGAGAAAAACTGTAACTCATATCGCAGCGGTGCCTGGATAGTGTGACGTGTGTGGTTGTGCTGCTGCTGTGGTCCTGCCAGATGCCTCCTGCTGCTGCTGTTATCATTATTCATATTTCTACTGTCATTATACACATATGACTATTGTCACATACATGTATTATCATATTTTAATATACCTATAACCAGGGCAGGAATTTTACGAGGGCCACGAGGGCCCAGTTTGGCCCTGTGCCCTTGAAAAAAATATCTGCCCTAAGGCCACAGTGGCCTTGATGCCCCGCCCACACTGCCCCAGGTGATTTTGCGGTTTTCTCCTCTGCCTCTTTCCTGTCAACACGGCTTTGACACCTGTGTCTATTGAGAAAAAATTGAAAAAAAGTCTATTGGGCAACATCAAATGAGACGATGAGTACATCACCAGTGGTGGGTTTGATTCGAGCCTGGCATGAACCGCTTGGACAGGCTATAACGACAGATTGACACCAATCTATCACAGGCCAACCAGGAGACTTCATCAAACACCCGGGCAGGGATCGGTACCGAGACCCGGTATTAAACAACCCAAGGCAAGTTTAATCAACACCGTAATAATAGTAAGCTCCGCCATTATCAGCGTTACTTTTTAAAGTTTCAGTTTCATCATCATTCTGCAGCCTCTCTCCTGCTCTCTGCATGTCACCCCTCACAGCGCGTGCACACACACTGACACACAAACTCAACAGCAGAGAGGCCGTGGTGCAGATGAAGGGAATATAACTTCAAGATTACTCTAGTTAACGACAGCTACACTTGTTACTGTGAGTAAGTGCAATAAAACCAAGCCAATACTTTATCAATACATGTGATCAGCATGTAGAAAGACATATTTCAACCCGCTCTGTCCACAGTCTCTCATTCACTGCTATTATAATTTATGATTGCGGTTGTCACAAGCTCATCGCGCTCGCGGTGTTAAAGTGTTAAAGACAAACTAAAATGAAAGCTGTCTGTATGTAGGCTAACACTTTATCTGAACATGTACCTGAGGCAGCCGACCTGCAGACAGTGAGTGTCCTCAGTAGAGGAGGGACAGAGAGCAGGATGAATGACTGATACTGATGTTTGTCTTCATGCTGAGATAACGTGACTTTCTTCACTCAGTATTGTGATGTCAGGAGGAATATTTATATTCCAGTGAGATATTATTGGGTTTTAAATAGTGACTTTGTTGTTGTAAACATGACTGTTGCTGCCATGGACTGTATAAAACTATATCCTGTGTAACTGACCTATAAGGAAAGCATCAGGAGGTGAGGTGTGTGCATGTGTGTGTGTGGAGGAGAGGGGAGAGGGAGATGCTGGTAGAGAGATAGTGTGTGTTATTAGATACTGTTAATGTCACTTATTATGCTTCTGTGCATTGATAGCTCTTTTTTAGTCTGTTTCTGCATCATGTTGAGGAGGGCCATGCCTGTATATATAAATATATATACATATATGTATGCAAAAAAAAGTGGATCGGTTGCTCGCTGCTAAAAATGTGGCCCATCGACATGATCTGGTTTTGAAATGCGGCCCAGTTGAAATAGTAATTGAATAGCCCTGCTGTAGTTTGTTTGTTTGTTAGCTATCTAACAACACATCAAAAATAATTGTAAGCCAGTCTTGTTCAGTGAATCAGTTTATCATGTACACTCAAAACATATTAAGATTGTTTGCTTATAAATACATAAACCTGGTTGTTCTATATTTAAAACACATTGGGTTTATTAGTGCTATTAAATAAATCACATTATTACTTATTATTATTATTATTATTATTATTACTATTTCACAGATAGTTATACATCCTTAGTCCTTAAATTAAATTCATTGTTCATCGTTTTATTGTATGGCCTTGCTGCCCTGGCTTTCGGCCTTTGTGCCCTCAAAAAATTGAGAACACGAAAGGCTAAGTGGCCTTGCCCCTAAAATGACGAAATTCCAGGCCTGCCTATAACATATTGTACCACAATAGCCATAATTATTATTGTATTATTATTAAATTAATGTTGTAAGCTGTCATTACTGTCTGTCCTGCATCTCTCTCAGCCTCTCTCTGTCTCTCTTTATGTCTCATTTTGTCATACGGATTACTGTTAATTAGGGTGAGGTTTTTGGTACGTTTATTATTATTATTATTAGGGACCAAGCCTGTAGGCAGAGGACTCCTCACAGAGGACCCTACCCTATTGTTTTTGGTACGTTTATTCTTTTTAGGGACCGAGCCCGTAAAGGACTCCTCACAGAGGAGTCCTCGCCGAAGGATTGCTGCGTTTAGTAGGGACCTTGGCTGAAGGGCGAGGACCCTGTTGTTTTTGATGCATTTATTAGGGACCTCGGCCAACAGCTTGTTCGTGTCATCGACATCTACAAATCTCTTTGTTCAAAAATGATCTTCTGCTAGACTGTTTATCATAGCAGCTTCAAACACGCACACATGACAGGCCAACACATGCTGAACAGATCTTCTGAATGACTTTGTCATTACTCTAACGGTTTGAATTTTATGGCCTCTTAAAGGTGACGTGCCACAAAACCTCCTGAATGTCTTCGTGCCACGTAGACACACTAAAATGGCTCACCATTTATCGTATCGGCTTCAAACTTGCACACATCACATGCCACCTCCTGCTGAACAGAGCTTCTGAAGAACTTTGGCATTACTCGAACGGTTTGGATTTTATGCCCTCTTAAATGTGACATGACCCAAAACCTCCTGACAATCTTCGCGCCACCTAGACACACTAAAATGGCCACTGCGGCCCGTAGGAATGTCGTAGAAAGATCAAACCAAAAATGGTTTGTTCGTCTCTTCGAGACCTACAAATCACGTTTGACACCCCTGACCTAAATCCAACAGGAAGCGAGCTAGTTCCTCAGAAAGTAACAAGCAAATGTGGAGAAATTGTCAGCTGTGAGCTAGACATCTGAAACTTGCAACCAAGATCGCATTTTTTGACTCCACAAACATAATAACCTATATGTCTGGGTTCGGGATGAGTGTATGTCTCTGCTGGTATGCTCAGATTGACGATTGGGCCTACGGTTTGGGAATAAAAGGGAGGAGTTTGAGACATTTCAAAGCCATCTCCATCTGCCTGCTCTCACACAGCTTCTCTCTCTCTTTCTCTCACTCTCTCTCTCTCAGTGACAGAATCAGGATTTATGAAGGGCAGGGGCACAAGGAAAAAAGGGCACCTACTGCATGACATGGGGCCCCATTGGTGTGCAAATGGCCACTGCTGCCTGTAGGAATGTCATGGAAAGGTCAAACCAAAACTGGCTTGTTCGTCTCATCTAGTTCCTCTGAATGTAACATGAGCAAATGTGGAGAAATTGTCAGCTGTGAGCTAGACATCTGAAACTTGCAACCAAGATCGCATTTTTTGACTCCACAAACATAAAAACCTATATGTCTCTGTTGGGATTCACAGGACCACAGATGATTTGTCATTTGATAAAATCTAAACTGGGCATTTAAAGGCTTCCTTTCCTGCATGCAATTTGTTCTCCAAACAAAGACAGCTATTTGACACCCATCTCCAGGATGTTTCACCTCACACCTTAGTGAGACACAAGTCTCACAACTTGATTGGACAGGACTTTTACAGTGACATGTGACTCTGTAATGTCACAGGCATCTGTAGAAGGTCTGCTCCCTTCAGACAGTCCAGCCCTACGTTCCAAATCGCATACTTCTACTATATACTTTTAGTATGTACTGCACCTGCCCTTAAAAAGTATGTAGTGTAGTATGCAGTATACATGCAGTATGCATACTATTGGGACACACTACATCCGCCATCACATCACTCCCTGAACTCCGACCCTCTTGCTCACTTCCGCCGCCGTCCGTAGCGCCACATTTGAATATTTTGTTTTGTTGTACTTCGGAGATGCAGCAAATC
>NC_065527.1:39139034-39142818 GCF_006386435.1 Epinephelus moara | reverse complement strand
CCAGAGCCTGGACACAGGGATCTGGAGCCTGGTGAGGATGTCAGGAATCTCCTGGCTGCAGCAGTGTCTGCCCCTCTCCACTGTGTTCCAGCTCTGCAGGAACATGATTACATCCAATATTAATTTACACACAAACAAAACCTTACCACAGCCAAGCCTATGTTGTTGTTTTTTCTTTTTAAATAGTATGGTGTTATTAATTTATTAAGTGGCAAGATGGTATTCATTTCATTTATGGTATGAAGTTATTCATTTCATTTATGGAAGGATATTTATTTTCCCAGTTTCCACTACACATGATTTTAGCATGCGTCATATTAAACACCGACTAATAATCAGTCATGACTTGTGTATTGTGTTTCATGTAATCCATGCTTCACTTTGTCCCAGTTTCACATCTAACCTTGAAGTCATGTCAACAGTTACACTGTTACAGTGCCCTGTCATCAATTATTCAACACTCAGTACACAGTATATTGACTGAGTTATAATGAAACACATAAGAATAGATAGATGAGTTGAGTGAAAAATATATTTATTCTGGCAAAACCATAAATCAAACTGTTTCTAAAAGGAAACATAAAAACATCAGCTATGTAAAAATGTTTCATGAAGGAAACAAAAGAAATCAACTGTGTTGATTAAAAGATTCTTAAAGGAAACTGATAAACATAAAGTAGCTGATTAATTTCTTTAAGGAAACAAATATATGACTGTTAAATAAATAAATAAATAATACATGAAGACATTATTATAAATATTCATCATTTCTTAGCTAATGCCTTATGGCCAAAAAACGTTCCTCCCGCCTCTCCTCTCTCACCCTGGCCTCGTCGTCTCTCCTCCTGGCCTCCTCCTCTCTCCTCTCCTCTCTCACCCTAGCCTCCTCCTCTCTCCTCCTACCCTCTTCGTATCTTTGGTCCTCCTTCTCCTGCTGCTCACGCTCTCTTATAGCCTCCTTTTCCTACATCTCCCGTAAATAATTAAAGACGTTGCCCTCCTCCCTCCCTCTCTTTCTTGGCCGTGGCCTCTGGCACTCATCCTCCAGCACTGCTGGATTAGAGACAGAGGGAGGAGAGACAACAACAGTGGCCTGGCTTGCTGAACTAATGAGCAGTGGTGGGCTGATGGATGGCTTGCTCCCCAAAGCTGCATCCATCAGCCCATACCACTTCCAGGTGGCTGCTGTTGTCTCTCCTCCCTCTGTACTGATGCCTGTCCTAGGACACTTCAGGTCCTGCCAAAACAAGAGAATTCATGGTACTAAACAATAGTAAATAATAAAGGCAAACACAGAACCCTGTAACTGACCTTGTACTTCTGCTTCTGTTTTCCCACTTCTTCTTGACCCAGGCAGGCTGGACCTTCCCCTGCAGGTCATTTTCTACTACAAACATCCTAAGAGGACAGGGAACCCAACAAGATTAAAGATGTATATTGTCACTCCGATTATACTTCTGTGTCATTATTTTGCTGGGAGACTGAAAAGACAGTAAGAAGTGTAAGATGTAACATTTAAAAAGAAAAACAAAACATAGTATAAAGTATATAAATAAGCAGTTACGTATCAGTACATAAGGTATGTGATATAAAAACAAGTAGCCTAGTAAAAAAGTATGAGGTATAAAGCAGTACTGTATGAGTAAGGCTGACTGATACTGATTAACTGAACTGTTACAAGGCAGTAGTGTGTGACGTGAATAATTGGCTTACATGCCTACAGTGCTCCTTTCATCACATTTCAGCACATAATAATGTTACTCACTCATATCCTTTAACGGCCGCATTTCTCTTGCCGGTGAAGAGGTCCACATTGTCTGTCCTCCAACTAATAAGCAGCTCAGTGTGTTCATCCGACCCTAACATTAGAAATTAGGGATGCACTGAAATGAAAATTTGTGGCCGAAGTTTAATAATATTAAACACTTGGCCGAATACCGAATATCGTTGTTTAGTTTTTCATTAGTTTTTGCAGATGAACCCCCTCCAAATTAGTGCTGTCACGGTACCAAAATTGGATCCCACTGTACGATACCAATGAAAATATCATGGTTCTGAATAGTATCACGATATCACAGCGAAAATGAGGCAGATGTGCCTTTTGTCATTTATAAAAAGATAAATCACTCTTCTATAATAAATCAATTATATTTCAATGGAATAAATTACTTATTGACTTATTCATACTTCAAAAACAGCATCAATGAGTGATGAACGTTGGGGGGATCAAAATAAAATAAATAAATAAAATAAGAATCAACCAGCCACCCTCCTTCCCTGACAAGTCCCTTCATAAGTAAAGAGCAGTCCCTAAAGTGCAGTGAGGTTTGTGGGTCGTGAACGGCTCGTTTCTCCTCTGACACGTCACATACCTGTGTTCGGCTGGCTCGGCTGTTCAGGTACTTCTGGGCAGTCCACACGCCAAGAAGAGGATATTATTGGAGCCTTTCGTTTCTGCTGGTGGTTGAAATCTGTAGGTTGCTCGCACAGCGTGCTGAATGATTTAAGCCTATTTTGCTCGCTCAAAACTATTTTTAGTCGCAAATGCGAGTGCGGTGACGGATGGATCGCCACACTGCCTACATTTTACTATATAATATCCGAGTGCATCATCAACAACTTCATGTGAGGTGAATTGGTATGTCTAACAGTCGTACATGTTATCATCTTAGCTTTGTGCAACAATGGTATATTAATGTTTTAATCATACATACAAGCAGTAAAGATGTGAAATGGTACTTACACTTGAATGCACTGTCGTCCATCATAACGTTGCTCATCTTTTTCTTTGTCTGTGTCTTGTTGTCTGTGTTGTGTTTTGTCATGTTGTCTGTGTGGTGTTGTCTTCTGTGTTATATGTGGGCCTTGGTTGTACACGCAGCTCAGTCAGTGCGACATAACTTCCGCTGCGCAAAGGATTGTGGGTCAGAATGGCCAAAGAAGCATGCTGACATGCATACTGCGAAATATGACCGGATGTAGTAGAACATCCTGGTACTTTTGGCATACTGCATCTGACATACTATGTATTGGGACACACTAATTCTTTTCTGGCATACTAAATAGTATGGTAGTATGGGTATTGGAACGCAGGGCTGCTCTCTTACTCGGGAACTGCGGAGCAGCCCATACCTCTTTCCTGCTGGGCCTGGAACAGCCCAGATGCTCAGGCCCTTGCTCCTTGCCCTGAACCATCAAAGATGGGGCAATTGCTCACAGACTCTCTTTTTCCTGGACTACGACTTGCCCACGCTCAAGGCTGAGGCAAACCTGAACCAGAGAAGTTAGACTAGCAACTAGCTTTCTAGCAGCAAAGAGAACCAAGTGAGTTAGCACCCAGCGTCTAACTCTGTAAAGACCTCGAGCAACCAGCTTCCTCAGAGTTCCACCTTTGGAACAAAGCTGTTTATTGAGTATTTGTCGTGATTGTTTGCAGTTAGGTCATTGGTTAGTTAGCTTCGCCAAAGTTAAGTGTTTAGTTTGCTAATAGTGTTCACAAACAGATACTTGCACACAACTAAACATCCTCTGCACTTATGCAGACTGTTTGCAACACAAATCACATTCACATAGTTTCTCTAGATGGCATTGCTCTGGCCTCTAGCACTACCGTAAGAAACCTCGGAGTAATATTTGATCAAGATTTGTCTTTTAATTCTCATTTAAAACAAACCTCACGGACTGCATTTTTTCATCTGCGTAATATTGCGAAAATTAGGCCTATCCTGACCCGAAAAGATGCAGAAAAATTGGTCCACGCTTTTGTTACCTCTAGGCTGGATTA
>NC_065527.1:39131695-39138204 GCF_006386435.1 Epinephelus moara | reverse complement strand
TTTTTTTGGGGAGTTTTTCCTTATCCGCTGCGAGGGTCATAAGGACAGAGGGATGTCGTATGCTGTAAAGCCCTGTGAGGCAAATTGTGATTTGTGATATTGGGCTTTATAAATAAAATTGATTGATTGATTGATTGATTGACATAGACTCATTAACAAATAGGCTTTCAACAGAGCTACACCCAAACAGGCATCTCAAAGTGCCCGCTACTTTTCCTTTGTCTTTGTCCTGACCACACGCACGCACGCACGCACGCACGCACGCACGCACATACACACACACACACACACACACACACACACACACCAAGCTTGACTATAGTTAGAATTTGTGTGTTTTGGTTTTGGTTTGCTTACTTTATGACTAAATATAATTCTTTGGAATCATACCTGCTGTCTGTTTAATGTTGCACAAGAGTGAATGAATAGTCAACCTCTGCTGCGTCAAGAACTCCAAAATCCTTCAGGCTTTACTGTTAATTTGGTTATTGTCATTAATTTAATTATTAATCAAAACTCCAAATTAATAATTTAGCGTATTTTATGAGACTGATATCTTTAACTGGCTATAATTTTTCCTTTACGGGAATGGTGCCCCACGAGGTGATTTAATGTTAATTAAGTCACATTATTTAACATAATTATTAATTATTATTAATAATTATTAATCATTTCCGATAGCCAATTGACCCCAACATAATTGGTGCCTCCGTGTGATGCCCTAAAATTTATGTTCACAACATATTTGGTGCCTCCGTATGAAGCCCGAATTTAAATCCCTACATATTTGGTGCCCCTTGATGAGGCCTAATATGTTGATCACAACATCTGCGTTCAGGACGAGTGTATCTCGCTGCCTGTATGCTCAGACTGATGATTGGACCCACGGTTTGGGAATAAAAGGGAGGAGTTTGAGACATTTTAAAGCCATCTCAATCTGCAACAGCTTGTCTCTTTCTCTCAGTGACGGACTCAGGATGTTTGAAGGGCAGGAGTGAAAAGGAAAAAAGGGCACCTACTGCATGGCAGGGGGCCCCATTGGTGCACAAAAAAACCCAAAATTTGACCCCCTAAACATGCTCAAAAACTCACCAAAATTGGCAAGCATGTCAGGACTGGCAACAAATTTGATAAAATGAAATCAACCCCAAAAGTGCCAAAATGGGCTCTCTAGCGCCACCTAGACAAACTAAAATGGCCACTGCGGCCTGTATGAATGTCGTAGAAAGATCAAACCAAAACTGGCTTGTTCATCTTATCGAGACCTACAAATCATGTGTTGACAGCCCTGACCTAAACCCAACAGGAAGTGAGCTATTTGCCCTTTCAAAGTAAGATTTCGCCTCAAAAATGCTATTTTTCAAACTTTTTCAAAAATCTTCTCCTACACCGTTTATCGTATCAGCTTCAAACACGCACACATGACAGGCCAACTCCTGCTGAACAGATCTTCTGTATAACTTTGTCATTACTCGAAGGGTTTGGATTTTATGGCCTTTTCAATGTGACGTTCCACAAAACCTCCTGACGATCTTCGCGCCACCTAGACACACTATAATGACCACTGCAGCCTGTAGGAATGTTGTAGAAAGATCAAACCAAAACTGGCTTGTTTGTCACATCAAGACCTACAAATCACACACTGATGCCCCTGGCCTAAATCCAATAGGAAGTGAACTATTTGCCCTTTCAAAGTAAGATGTCATTTTTCAAAAATTCTCTTTCTCAAAAAATATCTACTCCTACACCGTTTATCGCATCAGCTTCAAACATGCATGTATGACAGGCCAACTCTTCCTGAACAGATCTTCTGAATAACTTTGTCATTACTCGAACTGTTTGGATTTTATGCCCTCTTAAAGGTGACGTTACAAAAAACCTCCTGGCGAGCTTGGCGCCACCTAGACACACTAAAATGGCCCACCGCTTATCGTATCGGCTTCAAACATGCACACATTACAGGCCAACTCCTGCTGAAGAGATCTTCTGTAAAACTTTGTCATTACTCGAACGGTTTGGATTTTATGGCCTCTTCAAGGTGACGTGCCACAAAACCTCCAGACGATCTTCGCGCCACCTAGACACACTTAAATGGCCACTGTGGCCCGTAGGAATGTCGTAGAAAGATCAAACCAAAACTGGCTTGTTCGTCTCATCAAGACCTAAAAATCACACACTGACACCCCTGACCTTAATCCAACATTAAGTGAGCTAGTGCCTCTGAAAATAACATAAGCAAATGTGGAGAAATTGTCAGCTGTAAGCTAGACATCTTAAACTTGCGACCAAGATCGAATTTCTGACTCCACAAACATAAAAACTATATGGCTGCGTTCGGGACAAGTTTATCTCTCTGCAGGTATGATCAGATTGACGATTGGACCCACGGTTTGGGAATTCAAGGCAGGAGTTTGACACATTTCTTTTTTTTGTAAAGATATTTTTCTGGGCATTTTAGCCTTTAATTGACAGGACAGGTGAGTGTGAAAGGGGGAGAGAGAGAGAGAGAGAGAGAGAGAGAGAGAGAGAGGGAGTGACATGCAGCAAAGGGCCACAGGCTGGACTCAAATCCGGGCCGCTGCGGCAACAGCCTTGTACATGGGGCGCCTGATGATATGAAGAGGGGCGATCATGCTCTGCTTGGAATTCATGTTTCATGCTCGTTAAGCATGTGTGGCACCTTGGTGAAGAGCACCAAGACAACTGTCCCTTGCCTACAGTCAAGTATAGTGGTGGCAGCATCATGGTTTGGGGCTGCATGAGTGCTGCCGGCTCTGGGGAGCTCAGTTCATTTAGGGAAACATGAATTCCAAGCAGAGCATGATCGCCCCTCTTCAGAAACTGAGCTGCAATGCAGTTTTCCAACATGATAATGACCCAAAACACACCTAGTAGATGACAACTGCCTTGCTGAGGAAGCTGAAGGTGAAGGTGATGGACTGGCCAAGTATGTATCCAGCCCTAAACTCACCTGTGCACCTGTGGGGCATCCTCAAGCTGAAGGTGGGGTAGCGCAAGGTGTCTTCACATCCATCTGCTCCATGATGTCATCATGGAGGAGTGGGAGAGGATTCCTGAAGCAACCTGTGAGCTCTGGTGAATTCCATGCCCAAAAGGGTTAAGGCAGTGCTAGATAATAATGGCTGGCACACAAAAAAATTGACACTTTAGGTGTTGATGGCTGTGTTTTGAGTAATTTTCTTGGAAGGTAAATCTATACTACTATACAAGCTGTACACTGACTACTTTAAGTTATATCAAAGTGTCATTTCTATAGTGTTGTCCCATGAAAAGATATAATGAAATATTTGCAGAAATGGGAGGGGTGTACTCACTTATGTGAGATACTGTAGGCCACCGACGCCCCAGTTCGACACACTTTAAAGCCATCTCCATCTGCCTGCTGTCACACAGCTTGTCTGTCCCTCTGCTGCATGCAAGCCATTAATTGCCATGACAACGCATTCACTCTGACACACACAGCCCTCTGTGTGTGTGCGTGACTCACAATCTTTAAAGGTGTGGTGGCAAAACAACTATTCAATAAACAGTTCAAAGAAAAAGTCTTCACACGTCGGCTGTCTTTCTTGAGTTTTATTAAGCATTCGCTAATGGAGTCACACACACAAACAACCGCATGAACAGTCAGTCAGTGAGTGAGTGGCTGGATGTCCTCCAGCTATGCTATCTTTATAGTTTCCCCTAACACATACACATCAATAGTCAAAATATATGGTGCCTGCAGTAGCCCAGGTTGGTTTGACATCCCTAAGACACAACATCTCTTGAGGCCCACAAGGACACCTTGTTGTTGGAGCAACTGCCTAAAGGAAGTGCTTTGTTGTAGTATGTTGCAGAGTTTCCAAACTGTCTCTCAAAGCAGAATTGTAAATAGTGGGGGACTTCGAAAATCTTTGGCAGAGATGCGAAAAAGTCCACATTTTCCCCACAAAACAAAATGCAAACCAGAATTGACTGTCTGGGTGTACTGGAACACTGAAAAGCATTTGACAGATCAACAACTGAAAACCATTTGCTATCAGCTGGAACTTGAGACAGAATTGTATGTGGATTTGGGACCGTAGTCGTCCCGGCCTGCACAGCAGCATTTACAGCTTGCAGGTCTTGCACAAATCTCCACTCTGCAGGTTCGCCATCAGGTCGTATTTTAAGCACAGGAAATATGGGCGTTCTCACAGGAGAGTCTGGACATGGAACTATCACGCCCACTTTCAACAGGGCATCAAACGCAGGTTTAATGCCTTCAACTGCTTCACGTCTGAGAGGATATTGATTACGACAGGGTCTGTAGTCTCATTTAGGTGTTATTGTCACAGGCTCACAGTTTTTGATCAGACCAACATCATGTTTACTTTGGGCCCAGAGATAGGCGGGAACCTGCTGTAGCTCTGGGATGTCTGCAATGGATTTAACCATGCACATGTCAGTATCAAAACCAGTCTTGTCTGCAAACACAACTGAACAGGAAGTCTCAATGGCACAATTTAGTTTCTTTCTGTACACCCTCATGTCTTCATTAAAATCAATATGAGGATCAGTTGTAGACTTCCAGCATGGAGTGGCGTTGAGCTCCCGCACCCACAGACTCAGGTCTGCGTGGTTGGGATTTACCAGTGAGATGTGTGGATCAGAGTTTTGTAACAAAATCAACTAATGCAATCGATCAGGAAGTTTCACCGAGACAGCACAATTAACGTCATTCCAACACAACCAATCTAGCTGTAACCTATCCTTTTCCTGTCCTGTATTACACCAGATGTCCTCATAATCACAGTCAGTGTGTGACATAGGAACCATTGTGTGCTGAGCAGTGCAGGCATGTGACGTCAGCATGTGTGTGTCTCTGGGAGCTTCAGCAAAACAGAGGGGGGGAGATTTATCTTCCACTCGCACACAAACTGTCCCTCAGCGTGTTGGAAAAAAAACAGAACTTTCCTTCACTTCATTCACTCTCCTCACCTGAATGCCTTCAGGTGTACAAATCAAAACAATTCCCAACCTACACATGAGATCTCGTCCCATCAGATTGATAGGGCATTTGTCAGAATACAAGAATGAGTGTTTGAAAGACTTCCCCGTCTCAGAATCAAAACAATTCAGCGGAGCAGTGCATTTTTCAATAATCGCTACTCCCGCAACCTCAACTGTTTTATGATATCTCTCAATCAGTTTAGGTTTAACCTTCTGAGGAAATCACGTCTTACAACTGATTCTGTGGCCCCGGAATCCACCAAGAAAGAGAGTTCAACACCTTTAACTGACAGTGTGTATCGAGGCATCTGTTTGTATGCCTCCGCTGAAAAATCAGCCAGCATACTGCTATGCCCACTCTCTCTCTGTTTAGATTCAAGGTGCAGAATCACGTCAGTTAGTGTCAGTACTCTCACGTGTCTGACGCGTTGGTTGGTTTTCNGTTTGTATGCCTCCGCTGAAAAATCAGCCAGCATACTGCTATGCCCACTCTCTCTCTGTTTAGATTCAAGGTGCAGAATCACGTCAGAAACAAGCTCATACTCTGTATCAGTCATGATGTGCATGTTGTGTGTTTCTGTATTTGTGTTAGTGTCAGTACTCTCACGTGTCTGACGCGTTGGTTGGTTTTCCATATCAGTGTCGTCACCAGATTCGTCCGTCCTCGTGCTCCCACCACATAGTCAATCTGACTCATCTGCCCCATCTTTTTTCTTGTTGTTTCCCCCTTTACGGTAGTTTCTTGCCCAATGTCCCTTTTTGCCGCAATTGAAACAACGGTCATTGTCTTTTTGTCCTCCTTTTGACTTTCCTTTCCGTCATCCCTTCAATTCCTGCAGCTGGGCCAGCTGCAGCAGTGAGGCGGTCCTTTTTCTCCAGTTTCTTTGCCGCTTTCTCCTCTCTCTGACGCTGGAGTTCAGCCCTCTGACGCTGGAGTTCAGCCTCAGCGCCTACAGCGTGTCTCTCAGTGTCCGCGAGATTAGCTGTTGGCCATGTGAGATAAACACGGCGAACTATATCCGCAATCTCTGGTTTTACTCCGTTTACGAAAAGCAGACGCAGTTGGGTTGTGTATCTTTCGCCCTCTTTCCCCTCAACTTCTTCTTCCATCAGTCCACCATACTGCATTGCTGCTTGTCTCAGGCGGTATAGATAAGCAGAGACATTCTCATCTGCACCCTGCTTAACCGCCACCACTTTTCCCCAGTCCAAACGAACAGGGAACTTCGTTTTCAGTCTTAACATCAGTCGTGTAACAACGTCTCTGTAAGCAGCATTATCAGAGTTCTCATAGTCATGTCACTTTGAGAAAGTAGTCGCAGACCAGCTGTGTGATTTTCTCCATGATAATAATTTATTTGAGGAATTTCAGTCAGGATTTAGAGTGCATCATAGCACTGAGACAGCACTAGTTAAAATTACAAATGACCTTCTGATTGCTTCAGACAAAGGACTTGTCTCTGTACTTGTTTTATTAGATCTTAGTGCGGCGTTTGACACAATTGACCATCAAATTC
>NC_065527.1:39115017-39129339 GCF_006386435.1 Epinephelus moara | reverse complement strand
AGCGAAATGAGCGAATCAGCGATCTTGAAATATAAACCACCACCGGAGCATTTTTCAAGTTTCATTCCATTGTTCCGAGTTGATCTGGAGACTTTTCCAATCCTCTTAGTGACTTTTTCTTTGTTAAAAACGACTAGCGACAAATGTAGCATCTTTTTCTGGTGTTATTGGAGACTGTACATGTGTTTGGAGACTCTGACTTCTGTCGCTCTGCAGTTACTGTCCCCAACGAGCAGCGGGTGCTGCTGTGAGCACTTCCACCGTCCCAAAGCTCTCCCAGGCGGTCACACTAGCCTCACGCAGCAGCCCCAGAGGATAGAATTTACGTATAAATAAACGTACACATTTTATGATGTAGGCCGAAAATGAGCTTCCCCTCCTTGAAAGACCAGCAGCCGCCACTGGTCTGTGCTGCTGAATAAACAACAGCAGTCGCTGTCCAGGTTTCTCTCCTCCCTCCATAATGTGTGGCAGAGTCTCCATGGCCTCACACATGTCACTCATCAGCCATGGTCTGTACACGAGTTGTGTCACACCGTTCCCACCTGCCACCTCCAGCATAGGAGCATTCAGCACTGTCTTCTTCTCCTCTTGCACCTCCTGCCCATCTCCTTCTTTGAAAACTTTTCCACTGCGCAGAGCTGAGTCGGAGGTGGGATGTGGGTGCGGTGGCACATCGCGGCTTCCTTTTTGTGGACCAGTGTGAGTGGGCTTTCCCTCTGTCCTTGGCGCTGATTCAGAGGAGCCAGCTGCTCCCCCTGGTTTGCGGTGTTCAGCATACGGTGGTGGCCGTGTAGGTGGAGCCGAGTCGAGGTCCGAATCCAGCTTCGAACACTGCGCCGGGAAACCTTTGGGGCCCTGTCTATGCTTGGCTTCCCTCATCCAACTACTAAAAGCTGACCAATCTGCCTGAAACTTGATCTTAACCCCAAACTTCCCTTCTAATCCCCTTCTTTCTAAGTCTGTTAACCTCACCTCTAAAGCCTCGAGCTGTTTAACACCTCAGGCTGCCTGTTCTCAGAAAACAGCACTCATTGACCCACATATCTAACTGAGCCACGCTCTCCTTTCCATATTTAATCTCCATAAATCTCACGTTGGGAGCGCCATAATCAGGCACAATTTTCCCCTTTGAGGTTGTGCTCTGTCCAGATCCCATTGTAATCAAACTCTCAGTTTTCTTAGTAGTATTAGAGGTAAGTCAAATTTGTAGGAGCAAAAATCTATATCAAAAAATGCACAAACCTATCACTTCTAAAGGAAAAACTTTTTTTTTTTACCTTCACCCGAAAACGCGCATGACTTGCAAAAAGGAAATAAGGAAAAACGTGCTTCACTCACTCTGTCAATTCCACTTTGGTAGCAAGTGTCTCTACTTTTCCTCTAATCCAGACAGCTTCTCACCACCTTTTATTCCGCCTTTAACAGCTGAAATGATCAGGTGTCGTGTTAGGTTCCTAACCTACACTACTTTAGGTCCCTGACCCAAACCGAGCTCACCACTTTTCCTGCACTCAGTTTCCCAGAAACGGTGCCTGGCACGTCTGCCAACCTATCTCAATAGGTCGAAAAGACTTTTCCTGCGCAGTCCTCAAAACTCACCAGAAAAGACAGCGAGGTGTTGACAGCCACCAGGTTCTTTGGACCCCAACGGTGAAAGGATCCTGGTTCTCCAGATGTCAGGCCCTCCTCTCAACCTTCCTTTGTGGGGGAGTTTGAGGTGTAACAGCCTCGGCTCTTGCTGTGCACAGTCTTCACATCTTCAGTCCAGAATTCCAGAATCCGCTTACAGATGAGGTACCTTCGTGGTCGCCAATTTTGTGGTGGCAAAACAACTATTCAATAAACAGTTCAAAGAAAAAGTCTTCACACGTTGGCTGTCTTTCTTGAATTTTATTAAGGATTCGCGAATGGAGTCACACACAATACAACCGCATTTGTCCAACATATGAGATTACAAGTACATCGCCTCAGATTTAAATCCCACTAATTCCACCTCATAACAAAGAGAAGCTGTACTCACTCATTAGAAGCTCATCTTACGGGCCTTGCGCTCAGCAAAGTCATTTACGACGCTGCTCAGGTCCAAAGTCCTTGCTCTGCTGTTCTCAATAGAGAGTATAGCCAGTCCACTGAGTCTTTCTTGTCCCATGCTGCTCCTTAAATAAGTCTTTATCAACTTGAGCTTGGAGAATGAGCGCTCTGCAGTCGCGACAGTGACAGGTATGGTGAGATATAACAGTAATGCAATGCAAACATCAGTAAATGATGCTGCCATGGTGCTGTTTTCCACAATTAGCATCTTAGCCAGATCCTTCACAGTTGGCTCTTTTGCTATTTCAGACTTAAAGCAGGCTCTGAATGCAAGGAGTTGGTCGGGGAAACTTGAGGATAAATCCCTGCTGTAGTGGTCCGTGAGGCGCCGTGCGTCCGTGGGCAGAATGATCCCTGCAACAGGTCCACTGGTGGGCACAGCCGAGTCTGCCGACTCTGACCTCTGAGGCTGCGGTGGCGGGGAAGTCTCCTTCTGGCTGCCCGGAGAAGCGGGACGCGGCAGTAGGGTCGATGCCGCTTCATTTGTGGACCTAGCTAGCAAGCTACCGCTAGCCTCCGGCGGGACGCCAGCTTTTGCCTGGGTTGCCTGGGTTTGAGTAAAAAATTTGTCTAATTTGGTCATTTTAGCTTTACCCTCATCCTGCTCCTTTCTTTCCTTCCTCTTTTGAGCGCCGCTTTTTTGTTTAGGCTTGCTAAACATGATGCTACCTTCTGTCAACTTTCATCCACTTGCTTTTTTTTCTTGCTGAAAGGATAAACAACTGACGTCACGTCATCGTGACTCATCATGACTGACAGGTATCAAGGTGACTGGACAAATGATCATTTCCTCCTCCCATACCAGCCACTCAGCGTTACCTTACCGACCCGCCCCCAGCTATTCCATTCACAAAAACAGGGGCCTGTGGCAATTCTGGACAGCTTTTTTTTTTTTTTTTCTTCCTTCATGGGCCCCTGATGGCGTCTGGGCCCTGGTGCAGCTGCACCGGTTGCACTGTCGATATTTACGCCACAGGTGAGACAACTGAACACCGAAAGATCACTGAATGTGACACATGTTCCGCTATACCTCAAAGACAATGTCATTATTATTATTATTATTATTATTATTATTATTATTTTCATTTATCCAATTCAAACTGATGTAAGGAAATGAGAAAACATTTATATATAAATGTGAAATTGATTTTATACTTGAAAATGACTGTCTTTGACAAAAATGCCTTTTTCTTAGCTTTTTGTCCAAAATGTTGTTCTTTATGAAAAAGCACAAATTCAAGTGTTGATAAAAAAGGAATGGAATAAAATAGAATAAAATGTTTTTTGTGTGTTTAAAAACAGAGGATTTTTTCTTTAGTTTGATGTATATACTGTTTACATATTCATAGCACACATTATTCTGTGGGTCTTGAAAGATTAGTAAATATGATCAAAAAAGCTGGCGGTGGCTGGCAACTCAAAAATAATGCTGGAATTAATTTACCTTTTCAATCTTACCTCTTTACTCCTTATTGCAAATCCGTATGTATCTGTATGTGTTGGCTGATCCTAACAGTTCATTCTAAAGCCGATACAGATCATGCATCTGTATGCATGATCTTGTTTATTGGTGTGAGCTGCCTTTATTATAATTTTTAAGCATCTGCCCTAGTTTAGCTAACTCATAGTTGTGTATGTGTATGTGTGCGCGCTGTGTTGTGCTCACCGCATGGTAAATGGCTAATGTTTTACAGTCCTTTACTATATTAATAATAGAGAAATAATAATAATTACCGGGGGGTATTTGGCAGTGTAATATAAATGCTTATGGAAGTATAATGTGTAATTCAAATGTAAATATACAGCCTGAAGCATTGTAATAGACTTCTAATATACACTATAAGAACACACCAGGATATAATAATAATAATAATAATAATAATAATTTATATTGTAACACCAGATTCATGTTTTTTTTTGTTTATTAAACTATACAGAGAGCTGAGGAAAGCACTGGGACTGTAATCCCAAGACAAATGCTGATTCCCCTCATCATACTGTGATTACAGGAGTGTTCATTTTGACAGGTTTTGATAGGAAAATGTTTATTAGTTTCAGTCACATTTTAGTCATTTTTATCCATCATAGTTTTGGTCCACGAAAATTCAAAACATTTTGTCAACTTTTAGTAATTATGTTTTCTATGTTTTCTATGTTTAAACTAAACCAGTGAGGCTAATTCATGTATCAGAAATTAGAGTCAAGGTGACAGGTTGTATAAGAATTGCAAATAATTTCTGCACACTTCTAAACTGTCATTTCTCCAGCAGTGTTTGACAGGTTTAAGGGCTGCTTTACGAGCACATACTGATGATTTAAAAAGCTCAACATCACTCTATTTATGCTCTCAAAAACTTTGACATCACAAATAACTAATCTGAGAAAACTAGGATTTGTACCCAGGTTCACTGTAAACTCTGACTCTTCCATCTGACGTTTCTTCAATAAAGCCTGAATTCTTTCTTAATCTGCAACATGTTAGTCTGGAGGTTTAAACTTGTGTCTTCTCACCGAGTTGGTGATTCAAACTAGATAGATAGATAGATAGATAGATAGATAGATAGATGCAACTTTATTGATCCCAAAGGAAATTTAACAGTGACCAGCTGCTCACACACACATAAACATACATCAATAGAAGAAATCCAATAAATAGGTTAGTAAAATAAAATAATTAAAAATGTGACATTAAAAATCCATAAAAATCCATAAAGTGCTGTATTGCTGTTATTCACAGTCAATCAGTGCCCCTCATCATCTCCCTCTCTCCCTCCTCCCTGCCAGAGAGTTGTGCAGTCTAATTGCACGGGGGACAAAAGACTTCCGTAGTCTGTCAGTGGAGCAGCTCTGAGCCCTAGGTACTTATAGGACGTGACTGTCTCCACTGCCATCCCTCCTATGCAGATTGGTTGTGGGAGAGTGGGCTGTCTCCTGAAGTCCAGTACCATCTCCTTGGATTTTGCTATGTTCAGCTGGAGCTGGTTCTTCCCACACCAGCCTGCAAAGTCACTCACCAGTTTCCTGTATTCTCCCTCCTTATTCCCCCTAATACATGCTATGATGGCTGTGTCATCCGAGAATTTCTGCACGTGACAGAACTCAGAATCATGGTGGAAATCAGCAGTGTATAGAGTGAAGAGGAGGGGGGACAGCACAGTACCTTGTGGGGCTCCTGTACTGCAAGTCAGGGTGCTGGATACATTACCAACCATCCTGACAAATTGTGGTCTTTCATCTCTCTAGTAAAAAACTGATCTGAGTTCAGACTGTTCACTTACAGCATAGCTACACTCACAGATAACTGAGCCTCCTACCTGCCTGTCAGACAGCATCAACCCAAAAACCTTCTCCAGTCCGGACTGAGTGGAGTCCTGCGGGGATCAGCTATGAAGTCCGGTGGCCACTGGCTGCAATTTACAAACACCACAAATCCATTCAGCAGCTAAAGATACCCATAGTCCGCCTGGTCGCCTGTAGTGTGTAGAAGCGTTATTATTGTGGAGCTGCATCTCATCACATGAAGTTGTGACCCGTCACACATGCACCACCTTTCCCTTTCACCTCACACAGTATCACCTCTCTACCTTTTCAACAGACCCCATCCCTCTAGGGAGGCGTCTCACAGTCTGAACACCATGGTGTTACACAATTTTATTAGATTCTAAAAAAAAAAAAAAGGACCACATGTTTGATGTTTAAGTCTCTTTACTTCCTCAGTTTCAATTTGAAATATTCAGGACAGTTGCCTTAAATTTAATCAAATTTCATCTTAATGCCTTCGCCTTCAGCACAGAAACCTGCAGAGAAAAAAAAAAATCAGTTCTGTCTTACATCACACATCTTGATTTTATTGTTAAATCAGACAGGTTTAGGTGACGCACCGTTCTTGTGGTCATAGAGGAAGTCTGGCTCTCTGGAGAAGCCAAGGCAGCTTGCCTGCTTCTTGAAATATTCCATCTCTGAGTCCGTCAGGGTCGACACTCTGCCTGGAATCAAAACAACAAAAATGGATGAATGCTTTGGATATAAAATTTTCAACAGTATGCTCTTTGATGACCGCATTCTGACTGACTGCACATGCGTCGGTGTTGTGTTTGTCTGTCTGTAGCTCTACAGAAAACTGGCACCTTTTTCTGTTTTATACAGTTTTATTCTCCGCCATTGACAAATTGCTTAACCCAACAAGAACCATGCCTGCCGAACTTCTCATCTCAGTTAAATGCCATGAATTCACCGCCTTCTTTCGAGACAAAGTTTCCGATATTAGAAAAAATCTAACAATTTCACACACTGATGAATCTGACCCGTCTCTGCCCATGCATTATCATACTCTTGTCAGCACAATGCATAATTTCTCCCTTATTACCCTCAGTGATCTACAAGAGGTGATATAGCAACTAATCTCCTCCACCAGCTCCTTGGACCCAGTTCCCACAATTTTTTTCAAAAGTGCATTCAATTGCCTGTCATCAGATGTACTCAATATTGTTAACAGCTCTTTACAATCTGGAATCTTCCCCTCTTCTCTCAAGAGTGCTGTCATCACACCATTTTTGAAAATGAATAACTTAGACCCATCCATAGTTAGCAATTACAGACCAATCTCCAATATCCCTTTTCTTAGCAAAATAGTTGAAAAGGTCACCTACAAGCAATTACAGAGCTACCTCTCACTCCATTATCTGTATGATGTGTATCAATCTGGCTTTGGAACCAACCACAGCACTGAAACAGCACTTATCAAAGTAATCAATTATTTAAATGTTAACAGAGCAGCTAATAAACTCTCCATCCTTGCAAATGCGGCCTTTGACTCCGTTGATCACACCATTTTACTAAATAGACTAGAAAATTAAGTCAGCCTATCTGGAAATGTCATTACCAATAATTATTAATAATATTAATTGTCATTATTACTGTTTTTATTAAACAGAATCAGAAACCTGGTGGGCCTCTCTGGTACTGTTTTTAACTGGTTCAGCTCTTATCTCACAGATCAATGTTTCTTTGTAAGTATGGATACATGTTCCTCCAGAAGGCATGAAATTAGGTGTGGGGTGCCCCAAGGGTCAATTTTAGGTCCACTTCTTTTTAATCTATACAGCCTTTCCTTTGGGGACGTCATCAGGAGGCATGGCATCAGCTTCCACAGCTACGCAGATGACACACAGCTGTACATGGCCGTGTCTCCTGATGACACAGGGCCAATTGATACCCTTTTTAAACCTTCCCAATGTGTAAAGAACCTGGGCGTCATTTTTGACTCTGAGCTTAGTTTTATTCCACACATAAAAAATGTAACAAAGACAGGTTTTTATCATCTTAAGAATATAGCCAGAGTCTGCCTGTTTCTCTCTCAGGCTAACACGGAGGTGCTGATGCATGCTTTTATTTCTTGTCGTTTAAATTATTGTAATGCCCTGCTCTCTGGTCTTCCCAAAAAGACCATCTCTAATCTGCAGCTACTCCAAAACTCAGCTGCACGAGTGCTGACGAGGACCAGAGGGCAGGCGCACATTACACCGGTTTTAAGATCGCTGCATTGGCTCCCCGTGTGTTTCAGGATTGATTTTAAGGTTCTTTTATTAGTTTTTAAATGTCTTAACGGTCTTGGGCCATATTATTTATTTGACCTGCTTTTATCATATCAACCCTCATGGATCCTGAGGTCCTCCGGCACCGGCCTTTTAACTGTTCCAAAAGTTAGAACAAAAACCCACAGGGAGGCTGCATTCAGCCATTATGGCCCTCACTTATGGGATTGCCTGCTGGAGAGCATCAGGACTGCAGAGACTGTTGATGTTTTTAAAAGGAGGCTTTTTCACCTTTTTAATTTGGCTTTTAACTGATTTCTTTTACTCTTTTAATTCTTATATGTTATTTTAATTTCTAATGCGTTTAAATTATTTATTTTTAAATCTTTACGCATTTTATTATTATTAAATTTCTAAATCTTCATTTATTATCATTATTTTATCTCATACTTGTTTTATCTTATCATATTGCCTTTTAGTCTTTTAATTTTTTATCTTCAGTGTTTCCTCATGGGGGGCCTCCACACTGAGAGCTGTGTCCGGTCTGCCCGCGGGGACGTCGTCCTGGAGATCCCTCAGGTCCGGAGGACTGGGAGGCTCTGCACCATGTGTGGAGTCTACCCCGGTCTGTCTGGGTCGGGGTGGTCTCTCTCTCTCTCTCTCTCTCTCTCTCACTCTCTCTCTCTCTCTCTCTCTCTCTCTCTCTCTCTCTCTGTGTTTCTTTTGGGGATTTGTGATTGGGTATGTCTTTGCGAGTGGGTGGGCTAGGGATGAATTACTGTCAAGACTTGATTTGTTTTTATTCACATGTTGTATGTAAAAGCACATTGAGATTACTCTGTATGAAATGTGCTATATTATTAAAATTTGATTTGATCTGATTTGATAAAATGTGTTTTCTATCGCATTGAGATTATCTCCCCATCCAGTAGTTATAACTATGGGAATTATCCCCATCTGGGGTAATCGACGTAGAAAATTAATAATCTTCACACACCACTTTACGTGGCCGGCATGCGCCAGGCTATAAAATCCCCACCTTGCACATGCACCCACTGATTCAATGATTTCCACCTGTCGGAGTCGACATGAGAGCAGAAAGAAAAGAGAGAGGAGTTTAGCATTTTGTCCACTTACCACCGCTGTCCGGTGTCAAAGAAAATAATCCATACTGTGGCCACACTCACATCTGTTGGCTCAGGGAAACTAATTAAAGACAGTTAGCCCAAGCAACCTCAGCCTGCTTGGGGGCAGGAAGATCTGCGGGGCTGGCTGGACGCAGTACAGAGCGGCAAGTCTAAAAGGGGCAGAGAACGTGGCAGTGGCCAGGGGCTACCCAAGTCCATGCCTCAGTCCTGACGTGACATCACCCCCAGCCTTCCCTTGCCCTCGGGCTCTGGGGGCAGACCCCTGGGTTGTTTCAACAATGACCCAGGGGTATTGTTTACAGTTCCGAAGCATTCCTCCTCTGACGAGGGTGGCTGCATTTTCCATTATTGCAGACCACCAGCACAGGGACTAGGAAATCTTCACTCTCATTGTGAAGTCAGCTATCAGGGAAGTGAAAGAAGAAGCTCAGCAGGCAGGATTTATTCCCGCTATTCTCTTATTCCGAAGCGGGATGGGACACTCAGGCCTGTCTTAGACCTCAGGGGGCTGAACAAGTTCCTCAGGCCCCTGAAGTGCAAAATGTTGACCGTGCCGAGGGTCAAGCAGGCTGTCTGGGTAAGCAACTGGTTTGCAACCGTCGACCTCAAGGATACCTATTTTCAAATTCCAATCTGGGAGGGGCACAGGAGGTTTCTCAGCGGCATCTCACTGGCACCCCGCACCTTCACCAGGTGCATGAATGCAGTCTTGGGGCCTCTGTCGCAGCAGGGTCTCAGGATACTGAACTATAAGACGACTGGCTAATATGTGCACTGACAGAGGAGCAATACCGCCATCATGTGTCTGTGTTGTTGGATCACTTTCAGGGTCTGGGGCTGTGCATCAACGAGAAAAAGTGCAATCTCCAGCCTGCACAGGCCACCCAGTTTCTAGGCATGTGACTGGATGCCAGAGCTGGGTTGGTGATGCTGTCACAGGAGAGGCAGGTTTCAATCAGGAACTGCCTCTCTCATTTTCAGCTGGGTGCCAAGGCCACGTGATGACTGTGTCTCTGCCTCTTGGGTCTTATGGCAGCCTCAGTACAAGTGGTGCCATTGGCTCTTCTACACATGCACCCAGTCCAGAGGCATCTCTTCAGCCTGGGGCTCTGTCCACAGAGACAGCTGCAGCAGTGTCATCACCATGCAGCTTTGTGTGGACCTCAGGTGGTGGCAGGACCAAGCCAACATCTCGAGGGGGAGTATGCTTGGTCCAGTACTGCATTGCCAGGTGCTCTCTGTGGGTGCATCCCTGGACAGGTGGGGTGCACTCCACGAGTCAGGGGCACCAGTGGGGTCTGGAGCGCCCGCTGGAAGGGCTAGTATATCAATGCTCTCGAACTGAGAGCCATTCCCCTGGTCCTCCAGCATTTTCTCCTGAGTCTGCAAGGCTGTCATGTGCTAGTAAGAACCGACAGCACAGTGGCAGCAGCATATGTCAACAGGCAAGGGGGTCTGGGCTCCCCAAACCTCTGGAGAATAGCAAACAGACTGTGGATCTGGGCATAGACATGGTTCCTGTCCGTCAGGGCCATGCACGTGCCCGGATTGGTGAACCAGGGGGCGGACCTTCTTTACAGGGGAGGCCCAAGTCCAGGAGACTGGAAGCTGCACCTGGAGGTGGTTGGGGAGATCTGGCACCGCTTCGGCAGAGCAGTGGCCAACCTGTTCGCAACCAGGGACAATGCCCACTGCCCACTGTTCTTCTCCATGGAGTGGGACTCTCCCCCCCTGGGCGTCGATGCCATGGCACACCAGTGGCCTCAAGGCCGGCCGTATGCATTTCCCCCATTCCCTCTCCTCCCATATCTGCTGCAGAGAGTTTGGAAGGAGGAAGTGCAGCTGATCCTGGTGGCTCTGAACTGGCCCCACATGACATGGTTCTCTGAGCTCCCTGTCTGGTGGGACCTTGTGAGTCAGGTGCAGGGGCCCTGCTCCATCCCCTTCCACGGGGGCTCAAACTTTGAGCCTGGCCCCTGAGAGGGCCGGTTGGCTAGGCTTGGGACTTGTGCATTCAGTCTTTCAGACCATGCAGAGTGCTCGGGCACCGTCCAAGAGGGCTGCATACTATTACCACTAGGAGCTCATTGCATCATGGCGCACAACTAACCGGATCCATGCACTGACATGTGCAGCCCTAAAGGTGCTCTGGTACCTGCAGGGGCTTCTTGAGGTGGGAAAACCACCTTCAACCCTAAGAGGAATGGTGGAAGCTATCAAGGCTGCTTGTACAGGGGATTATAGGCTTGCAGATGGTGACTGCAGCTTCATCAGTCGGCAGAGTTGCAACCCTACAAGCCCTTCAAGGAGGGTAGTGAGGGTCAAAAAGACTCAAATCTCTGTCCTGTCAGAGCCCTGAAGGTCTATGTCCGGTGCACTGCAGCGTTTAGACAGACCAACACTTTTTCTCTGCTTTAAGGCCCAGTGCCAGGGCCAGCTGGTTTTGAAGGCTAGGCTGTCTCATTGGGTCACTGAGACAATTCAGCAGGCTTACAGAAGGGCAGGCATGCTGGTACCAGTGGGTGGGCGGGCACACTGAATACAAGGTGTGGCTACCTCATGAGCCTTGTGGCAGGGTGCCACCGTCTCTGAGGTCTCTGTACCTGCTACATGGTCAAGTCCATCCACATTTGCCAGATTTTACAGCCTGAAGGTGGCTGCTGGCACCTCTTTTGGGGAGCGTGTGCTGAGTGCCACCACACAGTAGGCCATGTAATTCCATGCCCCTGAGCTGGGGGGGCGCCTTACCCAGCCAGGGTGATGTCGTATATTATTGTCAATGGCCTGGCAGCAGGCTGGCCAACTGAGTGGTCTTCCTGCACCCAACCCCTGCATCTGGCGGGGTTGATTGTGCTTATGGTTGCATCTGGTGCCTGGGCATCAGTGCAGTGGCACACAGTGTCTGCGGTGTCACTGTCCGTTGAATGCACAAGATGTTGTACATTTGTTTATAGTTCATGGGTGTTTTTTCGTATATACACACCTATTGGGTATTTTCTGTTGTTAATGCACCTGGTGGCAGGGACGTCTCATTTGAATACCAGGAGAGGGCTTGTGTACCTGTATCTGCTCTGTCTCCTGGGACCCCTCACAGTGTGTCTTAAAGGGATAGTTCGACATTTTGGCAAATTCGCCTATTGCTGTAATCCCTATAGTCATATGAGTAGGTACATTACCTTTAATTATCAGTGCCTGTTGTTCTGAGATCAGTGGGGCAGAGCTGCCTGCTGCTTGGCGCACAAAATGGAGGTTAACGGTACAGCCCCCTCTCTCCCTCAAAACTAATCAAATAATTTTTTTTTAATTTTTTTTTTTTTTTTTACTTTATTAATCCCCGAGGGGAAATTCAATTTTACACTCTGTTGTCAATTACACACAGGTCCGAACACACACATGCACAAACTGGACCTATACATGCACTAAATGGAGAGATGTCAGAGTGGGCTGCCCATGACAGGCGCTCCGAGCAGTTGGGGGGTTCGGTGCCTTGCTCAGGGGCACCTCGGCAGTGCCCAGGAGGTGAACTGGCACCTCTCCAGCTACCAGTCCACGCTCCACATTTTTGGTCCGGACGGGGACTTGAACAGGCGACCCTCCGGTTCCCAACCCAAGTCCCTATGGACTGAGCTACTGCCGCCATCAAATGACTCCAAAACGTTCTTGTGGACAACTTGTAGCTTACACATTCACCACGCTATGAAATAATAATGTAATATTACGAGACAGAGTTGTTTTGAGGCCAAATGCACAGCCGGAACTACATTCCAGACATAGAGTACTTGCTGGGCAGAGTGATTTCAAACAGCGTATGTTTAGTGCAGTTACTCCCGTCATCAAAACAAGTTTGTTGAGAAGAATCCAGAATATACAGAGGAAGAGTTACAGGTTTTGGAAGAAGAGAGAGCAAGAAGAGAGGCTGAGGCTGCCGAGCAACCAGGGGCTGAGGGGAGACCCAGAGCTGGCATGGATTGGTGGTGTAAATGTGGGGCTTATTGGCCACTTTATTAGGTACACCTGTGCAATCTAATACAATCCAATACAACAGCTCTGCCACACATTCTTCATTTACAAAGCTTTTACATTTTCAATTTTTGTTGACATTGTCAGAAAGGTGATTATTCTACTTTATTATTGAGGTCGTAGTGGGTGGTGCTGGTGTACTGGAGTGCAATATTGAAAAGAGGCCACCCTTGTACAACACCACCATTCACTATGACCTCAATAATAAACAAAGTAGAATCATCACTTTCTAGACAATGTGAACAATAACCGAAAATGTATAAGCTTCGGGGAAAAAATCATGGTATAGTCGTTCAACTGGATTGCATTAGATTACACAGGTTTACCTAACAAAGTGGCCAGTGACTGTATGTTACATACATATGTTGATGGTGGGATGGGACGAGAGTACGCCTCAAAATAATCACCGGAACATGGGGAGAACATGCTAACTCCACGCTCATAAATCACCACAACTCCTGAGGGAACAACAACATAAAATGTTCCCTTGCAGTCTGTTTATTCCCAATAATGAGAAGTAATGCCAGTCACTTCACTATATGCTCTGGGCAAGCACTTATCCATAACCACAACAACATTTGCATGTTAGCCTTATTTACCATGCTTGGGTTGCAGGCTAATGTTACTCAACATGGAGGTAACGTTACAGCAGAGAGATTGCTGAGCAAAATACACAACGATCACTTACCACGTCTGCTCGTTTTGTGATGCCGACAGATGGTATGGCAGTATCTTTCATCCTTTCACTGTAGTCCTCCGGTAAAAAATGGTTGGAGCAAACAAACATTTTCCAGACCATTTCCACAGGCGTGTTAGGGTCGATGTCCAGCACAAATAGCCATTGTTTCATCTTGTCCGTATTTTTGGTTGGTACTATGTGAAACTTCACTCTGCTCCATGTCTTCGGCTTGTTACCGCAACCCTTTACAATACATGTGTAAACCATGATTTACAACAGCACTCTGTAAACTTTTCTCAAACTTTCTGGTGCGTCCAGCTGACAATACCGCAAATGCAAGGCTGCAAGCAATAACTACGGCACTGTCTCAGGTACGAACTGTGTCACTCCGCCCAGTGGTTTACTCAAGAAAGTAGTTCAGAGTATTTGCTTCATGTGTCGTAATGTTACTTAATTATACATTATTATTTCATAGCGTGGGGAATGCGTAAGCCATGTGTTTTCCACTAGAGCGTTTTGGAGTCACTTGATTGTGTATTTGATTAGTTTTGAGGGAGAGAGGGACCTGTACCATTCACCTCCATTTCAGCGGGCAGCTCTGCCCCACTGATCTCAGAACAGCAGGCACTGACAATTAAAGGTAATGTACCTACTCATATGACTAAGGGGATATTTCTCCTGTTTTAGCTTCGCTGCACTGGCTCCCTGTAAAATCCAGAATTGAATTTAAAATCCTACTGTTAACTTATAAAGCTCTAAATGGTCAGGCTCCGTCATATCTTAGAGAGCTCATAGTGCCATATTATCCCACCAGAACACTGCGCTCTGAGAACGCAGGGTTACTTGT
>NC_065527.1:39100326-39114725 GCF_006386435.1 Epinephelus moara | reverse complement strand
CTATTGCACGTCTGTCCGTCCTGGAAGAGGGATCCCTCCTCAGTTGCTCTTCCTGAGGTTTCTACCGTTTCTTTTTCCCCGTTAAAGGGTTTTTTTTGGGGAGTTTTTCCTTATCCGCTGCGATGATCATAAGGACAGAGGGATGTCATATGCTGTAAAGCCCTGTGAGTTGAATTGTGATTTGTGATATTGGGCTTTATAAATAAAATTGATTGATTGATTGATTGATTGATTACGGCAAAAGGGGAATTTGCCAAAATGTCAAACTATCCCTTTAAAGGGTTCCCATAGTTATGATATAACAACTGGGTGGGGAGATAATCTCCTCACTCAGAACCAAGGTTACAAAGTGACCAAATGTTATTTTCTCTCTCTGGATTGCTCCTTCTTACACATCAAATAAAGAGCCCGTAAGTTGATCTCGTCGCCTGTAACCTCGCCTTCGATATTCAGCACATGAAGTAACTTGTCGAGGTCTCTGGCGGTAGTGTTGATGTTCATGATCATGCAGCCATCAAAGCTCGGCAGCACATGGAACTTAGAGGTGATGTTGCCGACTGAGGACAGAAACAAAGTCAGATTTTTTTAAAAACAGAACTAAAAACCACAGAAAACTGTCACATAAGGTAACTTACTTGACGTTGTTGCAATGTTGTCGTCATAAGCTACATTGACAGATGCAGCCAAGCAGGTTCCATTCCTGGGAAAAACAACGGAGGAAGAGGTGAGTTCATATTCTGACAAAGCTGTTCTCATCCGTGTTGGTTGAAAAGTTAAGATTCCATCCACTGATGAAGACTGAGTGATACATTTGGAAGCTCTGAAAAAGTTAGGATTGTTTTGTCAAACGACTCCTGAGGTCAAGGTGTTTGACCTTTAAGCCGACGCAGACGAGAAGTCAATATTTTAATATTAATCAAATAGAACTTTTGAGCTCCTTAGCTTTCACTTTTAGTCGGGATAGATTTCGTTTAACTACTGGTTCTACTACTATATCAAGCACAATTCAGACCAAAGATTTGCAGTGAGACGAAACAGTTTTAGAACGTTGCAGAGAGAAGTTGCAGTGGTGTGAACTGGCCGGTCTGAGCTTGACTCAAGCCGGCTGATGGTGTCATGTGAAACTCTGAGGCTAAAATCGCCGGCAGCTGGTTTTCAGCAGCCAATCAGCTTGTAGTGAAGTCCGCTGCTCAAGTCAAAATGACCGCAGACAACGCGTTCGCTTGCTGCGGCAGGTGCTTCATCCCCGCCGAGCCCTCTGTTTCCGTCCTCAGGGTGTGCCGGTGTCGGATGGTGGGTCGCTGCTGCTGCTTGCTGTATGTGCTCATGCCCTGGCCACATACATTATCACTGACTGATTAATTGGTGCTGGTTATTAATATTATTGTGGCGTATTGATTACGAAAACAGTCTATCTGATGCTGGTTTTGTTTCTGCAACCGTAGCCGGTATCTCACTATAACTATCCTTATTCATATTTTAAGAAGCTACAAATTATATTCAGTTACAAAATAAGCCTGAAAAGCTGCAAACCAGAGCAGAAATACAGAGATTGTTGCATAGAGATGATACACCGTCTCATCTAGTTGACTTGGTGAGAACATGGAACGTTGCAGAAGTTTCTTTGCAAGCAGTTGCCTGTTTCAACTCGTCTCACTGTGAATCTTTGGTCTGAACTGGGCTTTATAAAAAGCACAAGAGCTTAAGCATAAGGAATGAATTAAACAGTGTTTTGTCTGCTATCGTTAGCATTTCCAGATAAACAACAACACTGGAATTTATGCTGCGTTCGACTGTACTCGGAACTCGGATAAATCTGACCTCCGAATCTGAAAAGTGCAATAGAACGGCCCTTGAGCTCAGGACTCCGACTCGGGAATTCGGGCAGGATCCAAGCAGCCCGAGACGGTTGGAATGATGTCATAGCAAAATGGCGTTGCACACCGTGAGAGGTAAACAGAGTCACTTTCTCCTCAACTTTTACTGTTATGTGTCGTCTAATTTAGCATTTGTGTTACTAAAAGTGTAGAATTACTTTGTAGTGGCATTTCCATTCCCACTCTGTTAATTTGTGATTTAAAAAGCTCTGTGCGCGTATGTAGTAGTATTTCCCATTCTGTACCCGTCTTTAAAATAGACTTTCTGATGGATGGTTGTGACAGCAGCAAAGCATACCTGTAAGGCAACAGAAAGTAAGACGTTTATTTATTTATTTAGGCTATTTATTTTACAACCTAGATGTTTAGGCAAGGGGGAAGTTATGGAAAAGGGAATATAGTTCTGCGCGTACAATGCAGCAAGACAGGCCAGTTGACACCTGCATGGCTCGGTTTTACTTGTTGATGCCCGTATAAGGTCAATGACGCATGGAGGATTCCCCTCGCTGGTGCGTTCAGGACTGTGTGTTGCAGAAGAGCGTAAGTTATTTAAGTCATACTTACAGCATATGATTTTTCTGTTTCTCCCACAAGTAGCTAATATACTTCCCCAGCAGTAATTTTTGATGCTCGAAAAGCATCCAAACAAACATCCCCTTACTGTGGCCGGCCATGTTTTCCGAGCTTGCGCAATGAAACGCATTTACCTTGGAAGTCGGAATTTCCGACCCGGATCTTTCAGAGTTCCGAGTGCAATCGAACGCAGCATTAAGGTCATGTTGCCAGGTGTGTCCTGCTCTGTGCTGTTCTTTAGTAGTAGGACTAACTAGCTAACTTGCAACACAATAATAATGTTCCTTTCTACATGGATCATCAGCTCAAGAGAATGCTGATTTTGTCCCTTGGACCTGTTAGATTTAGTCCCAGTCTGGTAGCCAGGCCCCCAGCTGCTCCACTCAGAGTTCGCGCTTCTCACACTCATCCCTTGTGTGTAAAAGGAGAGGGAACGACACATTGATTTGTCGGGCAATGCGCTCCCAAGTCTACCTCTTCCCTTGTGCTGTGATCCCGGGACCGAATTTCCCTCTTAAGACTCCTTTGTTCTCCTCCACGAGCTGTGCCAACAGCAGGCACTGCTCTTCTGTCCAATTTGGCTTTCTCGTTCTTTTTTTCTCCATTTCGTTCGTTGTTTTGGTCATTCTGCCAAATCAAACCGCTTTTTACAAGGAGGCCAGCAATCACAGTAATTGCTGACAGCTGAGTCTGCGTCCACCATTAATATCAAATAGATTAAGTGGTAAAATTACCAGCATGGCGAGTAAACATAACAAGCAAATCAATATAATAATTGGCATGTGAATGAGGTACGTTCAAACATTTTGAAGCTGTGTAACAATTAATTTAATTTTGCTGAGTTTCATCATCATGACATAAAATTATTTTCACGATTACACATTTCTTAATACAGTCTAAGTTCTATGATTGGTTGATTTCACTGTCCATTCATTACTAGGAGCGCATTTGTTTTTGTTTTGTTTTTTCTTTTTTCCTTTTTGTAACAACCAATCACAGCTTTTAGAAGACTGCGTCATACCTAGCAACGGGGTCAACCACACCTTCTCACTAAGATAAAAGTTTCTGTCCCCTCCTTGCTCAGAGTTGCTCTCAAAAACTTCCTGAATCACTCTTAAGCTAAGATTCCTTGCTAGGAATTTTTAGGCTAAGTTAGGAGCTCTCTGAGAGGACTCTGAGAATCTTTGTGATTCTGTTCCTGGACAGCCCACTCTCGCTAGTAGTTTACCATCAATGCAAACCATGTCATCCCAGCAGCCGCAATCTGTGTACTCACATATCCAAACCCCCAATGTTATGGATTTGTTCATAGCCTCTGCTTATGGGATACCAAGGCCTTCACTTCCCGTGTTTAAGACTGGTTGAGAGAGTGAATTTGCCCTTCTGAAAATGGCTCTGGATAACCTCCTTGACAACCACCCACATCTTACTGAACAGTATAAATATCAGATCCTCTTGCAACATCTGCAGCACCCAGGAGCCAACAAATTAGCCAGATCCAGCATGCATGATGCAAGACCATATTCCACAGCTCTCCTAGCACTTCAAGAGAAATATGGTCAGCCAAGACTGCTAGTTCAGAGCGAAATTGGAGCAATATTGAACTCCCCCTTTATTCGCATAGGTGATGTGGAGGCCTTTGATGATTTGTCCCTTTCTGTTCATGCTCTGGTGGGAATGTTGCTGTCCCTAGAGGGCCCTAATGGGTCTGAATTAAGATGTGCCTCTCATGTTGACAGACTCCTCAGTAAACTCCCTGTCCAGTACAGAGATGGTTTTGTTGAGCACTGTATTAATCGTGGTATTCTGACCGGGCAGGCAAACCAAACCTATTCCCTCCTTGACCTTTCAACATGGCTACAGTCAAAGTCAAGAGCCAAACGCATATCAGAGAGAGCTGTTGAGCTCCACAAGCAGGAAAGACCACGAACAGAAAAGGAACACCAGCCCTCCAGACAAGCCTCCTCTGTCTACCTGTCAACATCTGAGATGGATGGCACACCAAGAGTTTATATCAAAGACAAGGTAAATGTAAATAAGTCCAAGCCTTACTGTCCCCACTGTAATGTCAAAGACCACTTCCTTGGTTCATGCACAGAATTCAAAAAACTCTCCAAAGCTGACATTGTAAAATGGATCAAGAAGGACAGATGTCTTAAATGTGGGAGAACACACAAAATGGACAAATGCATCCTAAAGCGGCCATGCAACATCTGTAAGGAGGTTCACCTGACCGTTCTCCATGATGTAAGTGCAATCAAATCAGCCACAGTGATGTTGACATCCTCTCCCTCAGACCTCATCTACATGGACAAACCTAACCGCTCCTGTAAAATCATGCTGAAAGTTGTTAATGTGTATCTCCACAATGGGGAAAAGACCCTTGCAATTCATGCAGTCCTCTGATGGTGCAGATAGATCTATCCTGCTCCCTCAAGCTGTCCAGTGTTTAGGTCTCACAACTCAGCCTGAAACCATCTCACTACGTACAGTGAGACAGGATGTAGTACAACTGCATGGAGCATCTGTATCCTTTGCAATCTCCCCTATCAACCAGCCAACTGAAAAGCATGTTATCCATGGAGCATTCACTGCAGAGAACCTTGGACTGTCAGAGCACACATACCCCATGAAGCAGCTACAAGAGCAGTATCATCATCTCAGAGGTATCCCATTACAGTCTATTGATCATGCATGCCCCCTTGTCCTCATTGGCTCAGACTATGCCCATCTTATTACAGCCACAGAGCCAATATGATCCTCTGGGCTATCTGACCCCTTTTACAATCCGTGCAAAGATTCTGGTACAGGATTTATGGAAGCAGGAGAGAGGATGGGATAACCTCATCAAAACAAATAGCTTGCTGGAGAAATGGCAAGCATGGGAACTGGAACTGAAGGATCTTCCTGATATTCACTTTCCCCGCTGCTATCTGCCCCCCTGTACCAACGCAGCCGCTTCAGAATCCCATATGCATGTATTCTGTGATGCCTCTGATCGTGTGTATGGTGCTGTTGCCTACCTTCAGACTAAAGATCAGCATGACCACACCCATGTCAGTTTCACCATGGCCAGATCTCGTATAGCTCCTAAACGCCAACTATCTATCCCTCGCCTGGAACTATGTGCAGCCCTTTCCGGTGCCCAGCTGGCTAACCTCCCCAGTTCCGAACTCACCATTCCACTACAGTCAGTGAATCTCTGGACAGATTCCACAACAGTCCTGTCATGGCTGACATCTGACTCCTGTCGTTATAAGGTGTTTGTCGGCACAAGAATAGCGGAGATCCAGACTCTGACTGACACATCGAACTGGAGATATGTTGACTCGAAGAATAATCCAGCTGACTACCTGACACAGGGCAAAACACTCCTAGAACTTTCCCAGCAACACAGATGGAGTCAAGGCCCTCCATTCCTTTTGCTGAATATCGACTGCTGGCCAGCCCATCCTTGTGGGGTAGCTGAATCAGAGCCTGTTGAGGAACTCAGGAAGTCCATGTTCTGTGGTGCAGTGATGTCAGATGACATTAACAACCCTGACGATCTGAACAAGTACAGCAGTTGGGATGATCTGATGAAGGAAACGAAGAATATGCTACAAGGGGCGGTAGATCACGACCCAAACATAGCTCAAAGCTATATACAGTCAGAGAAGCATCTTCTGCAAAGGGCCCAATTAGAGTGCTTTCCTGATGAAGTCAATGCTCTCAAAACTGGTAAAACCATATCAAAAGGTAGCAAACTACTCCCTCTGTCTCCTGAATATGACACTGATCTTGGCCTCATCAGAGTAGGTGGTCGACTTCGAAGAGTGGAGACCCCTGACCATGACAACATCCATCCAATTATATTGGATCCAAAACATCACATAACCAAACTCATCATAAAACATTATGATGAGAAACTACTTCACCCAGGCCCTGAGCGTGTCCTGGGAGAGATTAGACGCAGGTACTGGATCCTGCGTGGTCGCCAAGCTATTCGTCAGCATCAACGCCATTGTCAGGACTGTCAGAGATGGAGAGCCAACCCAATCATTCCCAAAATGGCAGACCTTCCTCCAGCCCATCTTAGACTTTTCAAGCCCCCCTTCTGGTCGACAGGCATGAACTGCTTTGGCCCTTTCACTGTGAAAATCGGCCGTCGCACAGAGAAGTGATGGGGCATACTCTTCAAATGCTTAACAACATGCTGCATACATCTTGAGTTGCTTGATAGCATGGATGCAGATACATTTCTAATGGCATTCAGAAGATTTGTCTCACGCAGAGGGAAACCCTTTGAATTCCAAACCTCTCGGATACATCTCCTCTGACCTTGCTGATCCAGACCCAGTAACACTAAATATGTTGCTGATGGGGCAGCCCGACTCCTCTCTTCCTCAGGCGATCTACTGTGCAAGTGAACTCCTCGGCAGACGAAGATGGCGTCACAGTCAGATCTTGGCTGATCATTTTTGGACAGCCTTCATTCGCTATTACCTTCCAAACCTTCAAACCAGGCAAAAATGGGAGACCGACAAGAAAAACTTGGATTCAGGTCAGGTTCTACTGATAGTTGACCCCCAGTATCCTCGAGCATCATGGCCTATCGGAAGGATAACTGAAACCTGCCCTGGAAACGATGGAAAGGTTCGCAGTGCTAAGATCATTATCCAAGGCCGAGAATACCTACGCCCTGTTTCCAGATTGATCCCACTGCCTGAAATCACTGATGAAGCCAGATGAAATGTATTTGCTACACAAATCCGGGGGCGGCTGTCAGAAAGTGCCGGTTCATGTTCCCTCCTCTCCACTAGGAGGAGGCACCCAATGGTGGCTCAGGGTATCAGTGGTACCTCCCACTCTATAAATAGAGGCCTGAAGATCACTTCCTCCTCTTTGTCTCCAAGCACTCACACCTTGACTGAGTGTTTGTCAGGTGTTTGCCGGTGTTTGCCATGTGTCTTTTGGTTTGACCTCCAATGTAAGTAGTTTCTTTATATTCCTTTAATTATAGTGTCTCTGACATGAAGAATGGATAATTTATTTGGTCTAATTTGTTAAATAATAAGAATCATGTGTTTGGGAATCATTATTGGAGAGATTTGTGGTCCTTTTAATATGTATATATTCAACATGCTTCAAAGAGTGAATTCATTTGTTTGTCAAGATGATGTAATCTGTTCTTTCTTTGTTTAGAACCATGGTAATCATCCTGCAACATCACAGAACCAACATTCACCCTGTGATTTAAAATAAATTGGATGATTGATTGATTGCAATCCTGTTTCCTGGTGGTTGTGTGGCTCCAGTCAGAACTTCCATTCACTACAGTCACTAAGAGCTACTTTTAGTCTTAGGATTCTTTGTGAATACGGGCCCAGATGTTCAGCTGTTGATTCAAGATGTTTTAGTGATAACAGAGTATCATATGCATAGTAACTGGATGTCATGATTTGGAAATAAGTGAGCCAGGAGCAGCATATAGACAGAAAAAATGAAGGAAGATGGACCTAAGGAGGTAAAGTGATCATCCCTAGCAGGTTTTGAATGTGTTTTCTTTCTTCTAATGTTTTCTTAACTGTGATAAAACAGAAATTTACAGTTATTTTGTAATGTATCAACTCACAACTTCTCTTCTTGAGATACAACATCTTCATCTGGGCTTGACGAGGCGTTGACATTCATCCAGGAGCTCTCTGTTACTTTCAGGATGGCGTTAAATGCATCACTATCAGTGTAACCCACGATGAAGTTCCACCGGCCGTACAGCTGCACATGGACATGAAGTCAGTCAGGGACAGACACACACATTTTTCAATAAAGGAAGCAGGACTGAATATTGAACCTCAGTACTTTTTCTTTTTTTTGGGGGGGGGGGGTGGTAGAACTAATTGACGTGATATTTGAGAATTTTTCATTTTGTCTTCATGTCAAAGCAAGGAGGTGGCTAGGTCTTGGGCCATTAAAACAGTAATTCCTCCAAGTCCTTAATATTAAGCATTCTGCTCTCTGTCTTAACGAGTTCCGTTGTGAACGGATAGTATCAATAGTTAATTTTACACTGTCAGCAAAAGAAACTTGTTGTGTATACTCTAATTCAGTCAGTTTTGCCTCCAGTTCATTTATCTTAATATGACCTTGCTCTGATAGGATGAAAAAGATATTGCAATATTCCTTATGAATCCTTTCAAGGTGCCCCAGAAAATGCAAGGGTCACCAACTGAACCCTTTCTTTATTGAGACAAATTCACGTAACTCATCTTTAAAAAACTCACAAAATGTTTGTTGCTCAACAGTGATGTGTTAAAGTGCCATCGGGCAGCTTTATTAGGTGTATTTCTGAGGGTAATTCACCAGATTGATGCCTTTAAATCAAATATATACAAAATTTTCTCCCGGGGCAGCATGCCCCCAGACCCCCCTACAGGGTTTGGAACAATATCTTGTTGTTCAGACTTAGATATTTTACCACTACTTGTATGTGCCCCTGTATCAAAAGGACTGGCCCTAACTTGGGCCCCCCATTGAAAGTGGCCTAGAACCGCCACTGGGTACATGGTGATGTTTCATGATACATACTGCTGTTCTTACAGCAATTCCAAAACCGCCAGAGACTCTGGATGAAAAAAAAAAATAAAAAAATTTCAACCTGGTTCTCAACTTGCAGCACTGTCTAATCCAAAAAAAGATGGTAGCAGGTGGCTACCTGGATTGAACAGAGTCACATCCTGTGAAAAAGCTTAAAATATTTTTAAATTATGCAATTTAATTCTGTATTTATCTTACAGAAGCATCAGAACTATATGCTTAGCTCTGACTCAAATGCAATGCTAATGCTAATCCATGAGAGGCCCAAACTGAGCAAGAATTCACCATAAAGCTAAATACTGCTGATATCTAAGAAACCCAAAGACCCAGACAGGAGTCAGATGAGGGCTTACCATTGAGCGGTTGGCCAGAGACAGAGGTGTAACCAAGAGTTGGCATTCTTCTGGTGACTGAGCCGAGGTGCTCAGAAACAGCCCCACTACCAGGAGTTGGCTGCTGATCCACAAATTCATGGTGCTACAACTGATCAGCTTCGGAATGTAACTGGAAGAGATCTCAGGTGACGGCTGCACGACACAAAAGCAACAATGATTGAGCCTCAACAAGCCAGACAGCCGTTATAGAAGCGGCTGGTAGCAGAGTTACGGCATTCAACTTTTTTTTTTTTTCTTCCCAGAGTTGGGCAACCAATATTTCAGGTTCAGGTTCAAAGAGGATATCAGTGTTTGCTGTGGGATTTCATAACTACACTGTTGGTTTTGTGTGTTAATCAGTAACTGATTCGTTGAAGGGTCGTTTACGGTCACAAGCACGTCATATTTTCACAACTTGTTTATGAAAAGGGACTTTTCCAAACTTCCATCTAAAAAATATACTATTTGATGGATGTGCCAAATTTCAGGTGCTCTAACATCATCAGAGTCAGGGATATGGCAAAACTGGCAATGTGGACTCATTGCTAGGACCATAAAAATTTTGTGAAATTGGGTCTCCATGTAGGGACTTTATAATAATAATAATAATTTTTATTTATAAAGTGCTTTTTAAAACAGTTACAAAAAAAGTGCTTTACATGTCAATAATTAAAACAGACAAGACATGAAAACAACATCTGTTGTAAGAACTGCTAAAAAACACTTACGTATAAAAGCTGAGGAAATACAAGACAGTTTAAATGAACTTAAAACTCAAGTAAAATAAGGAAAGGCTCTCAGATAAAAGTATGTTTTAAGAAGGGACTTGAAGAGATCACTGACTCAGCTGACCTGATTTCCTCGGGCAGACTGTTCCAGAGCCTCGAGCCCTGACAGCAAACGCTCCTCTTTAGTTTTCAGAGTACAAAGTACGTCCTGGCATGTATGGCACTGTGAGGTCGGAGATATACCTGGGAGAGAGACCATAAAGAACCTTAAAAGTAACCGGTAAAATCTTAAAATCTATTCTAAAACATACTGGGAGTCAGTATAAAGAGGCTGAGTTAAATGGGATATGGGATTTAAGTCAGTGTTTAGCAGGTATGTCCTTCCATCAGATACTGTTAATATGCGTATTTGAAGTGTGTAATAGAGGTTATTGCTCTAATGTATAATGGGATCTCATTCCAGATTTTAGTGTAAGTGTGTCAAAATGATCTCTGACCATAATTGTTTTTTGTAATGTGGTACAGGAATAAATGCATGTGAAATTGATCTAGTGACGTGTTGCTGTCTTGTGTTGTGACTTGTGTGACAGCATTAAGTGTAGGATTGTAGATGTTGTTTATGATCTGAAAGTAGAATTTAATTTAATTTATTTGTGTAGTTTTGAAAAGTCAAGGCATTAGACTGTAAGACTGTGGAGATGAGTCCAAATGGGGGAGGTTACCATGGATCTCATAAGCTCTGTTGTATAGTCTTGCAATGGGTTCAATGGTATCCTTTGTGGTGAGGGACAATATTGGGAGACAGTAGGATATTGATGAGAGAACTTATTGCATGTAGCTGCAATAATATTAACTCTTTCCCCACCATTAATGAGTTTTTTCCGTCATTTATGACCCAATGCTTCCCTGCCATTGACGAGATATTCCAGCAAACAAAGAAGAAAATCTGCCGTAAAACCAGAAGAAAATGTTGTTTACAGAAATGTAAACACCTCGTTCAGAGTACAGAGATCTATGGGTATGGTACCAGGAGTAATATGTCAATTCCCAATGTATATGAGTTGTTATGTGTACTAAAATTAAGCAATATCACACGAGAGGGAGTGATGATGTACTGTGATAGATGCAAAAGCCCTTTTGCATCTGTGATTGTCTTCGGCACTCGGCCTGCGGCCTCGTACCTACGACCGAATCACAGCTGTGACGATATCACAGTACAACATCACGACCTGGAGTGTGATATTGCTTTTATACAACAGTTAAAATAGCAATGCTGAGTAAGAAAATGTTGAAGAAAGGTGACAAAATAGATTATTTAAGTATTTTATTTTCCTCCGCCAACAAAAACAGTTCCCCCCCACATTCAACGCTCACTGTAGCCATGGCAACGCAGCAAACACAGCAGGCAAGCCTATACGCTACTTCGTATTCACATTGATCTGCACATTTCCGTTGATTGTGCAGCCAGTGAAATAGATGTCGGGTGAAAGCACGGGTCTAGTTGACTGTTGCTTGACAGGCATGACGGCTGACTCTGTGGTTTGATCAGACAGTATGTGGCTCCATCGTTTCCTGCTGTCCATGGATGGCCTCCAGTAGCTTTTCAATGAGCTCTCAGACCTGTGAGACAAACGTTATTTTTTTAGGGTGTGTCTATCAATCGCCATTGCGACTCTACAGTAATGTTACATAGTTAGAGTAACATCTTACCGATGCCCACTGACTGTCATGATCTCCCTCGCTGCAAGTCCCGCATCTGACAGTTTCTGGATGGCAGTGGCCCTGAGGCTGTGATTGGTGTAAACAGTTTGTGTCCCCGCCTCCTTGCACATCTTCGGGAGCATCTGTGCCAGTGCGTTAACTCCCAGTGGAGCTGCAGTGTACCAGACGTTGTCTGTGGGGGCTGCTGTCATTTTAGGTTTTAGGTAGAGGGCTTTTGCATCTGGTGGGATTTTGCTGAGGTATTTAAGCAGGGAAGCAACTGGGCAGAGGTGGTTTTCTGGCTCCTCATACATGGCACCTCTCCTGTTTTCTCTGTCTCTCTCCAACGGGTCTTTATGATTTTTAGTTTCCTCATTGAAGGACAAGGTGAAATATTTGGCACCGTTTTCATCCGTTTTTAACACGAAAGAGTCGAGTTTAAGGGCCCTGTTCCCCTCCTTCCCTCGCCGTCCAAAATGTAACTGGAGGTCGTACCAGACTTTGTTAAGCAGACCTTTTGGATTGTCTGGCCGCAGCGCAGCAGAGTGCGTTAGGATGAGCTGATCAGGTGTAATAGCGGGATGGTGTGTTGTTCTGTCCTTCCCAGCTCTCCTAATCTGTTTAACCACTCCCTTAAACACATTATTCGCTTGTGTGAACTCTGCGTCTTGCATTATGTTCCATGACCGGCTGATAGGAGGCTCGTTAATGTAACGGTTTAAACCGGCGCGCAGTCTGACATAACTACTTATCCCGTAAAGCTCTCCTTTGGTGGTGCGCACTGATCCATAACACTGCCTCAAAACTTCATTCAGTTCTGCCTTCTCGATGGACTGGAAATTGATGCCGATTGATTTCACACGCAACCAAGTTTGGAAACAGTTGACAGCCCATAATGTCTGCCTAACGGTGTTCGCCTCATTCTTGGTTTTCTCCAGTTCGTCCAGTTCAGCTGATGAAACGATGGCAAACCTGGATGTTGGCACAGCCCCAGTCGGATTCAGCTTCCCTTCTCCCCCATCCTCATCTGATGACCACTCGTAATTCAGTTCAAAACTGATATTTTTAAGAAAATCCATGTTTTCTCTGAACTAGGCCAGACTCGTTAAATGTCACTTGAGCGCAGCGGTAGTTAGAATGTTGCCATGGCAACGCGTCAGCATTGATCAGCTGTTTGATGCAGAGTAATACATTCAGTGTGGCAGAGTGAACAAACCGTGATATTTTACTCCAATATCGTCACGTTTTGAATGTCTCTTGGCCAATCAAATTGCTTCAAATTGCTTGGCCGGAACTAACTGTTGTATAAACTGCATTATGGTTATTGGTATTTGTTCAAGGTGTAATAGAGTATAGGATAGCAGTGTAAGATACTTGAGTAGCTGACACCAGCAGAGCAGAAGTAGTGGTCAGTAAATGATAAGTGAGTTGCAGTGTGCACAAGAGAGGTCTTATTTTCTGTGTGTATACCTTTCCTACAGGACATAAATGTGTTGCACCAAGAGTGGACGTGGCTTAATTCTAAAAATAGTAACATATGCACAACAAATGCTGAGTCACCACTCTGAGTCCATTTAGAGGGCTGAAGAGGACCAAGTGTGAAAACACTCAAATAGTTACAGACACAAGGGTCCAACTGCGGTCCTTCCCCGTGAGAAGAGAGAGCAGGGGCCTGTATCACGAAGCAGGATTAATGTCTTAGCGAGGTAACTTCAGGGTTAACCCTGGGTTTTCTGTCTCAAAAAGCCGGGTCAGTTCTTATCGGGGTAGATCACCATGGTAACTTACTCTGAACAGCTATCCTGCTCCGGAGCAGGGTAAGTTCAGGGTTGAATCTGATCCTATAAAAAGCACCACCCACTGGCCAATCAGCTGTTCGGAAAAAAATGACTCCGCTGACAGAAATGCAGCCCAGTCATGATGGGAAGTTTGATTAATTTGATTGATTTTGATTTGAAAGTTTATTTTGAACATTAAAAAAAGAAAAGAAAGCAACAACAACAGACAATGAAAAGATTGTTCAAAAAGGAAGAAGTCGGAATTTCATCCCACCCCTTCATAAGAAAGAAACTGATCATTTGCGGACACTTAATAGCACCATTAATTAGTGCCAACATTTTTTTTTGTTGGAGGAAATGATCCTTGTTAAAGATAATGGGCCTAACTGACAGCTTTGCTGCTGGAAATGTGGAAAGTAGCCTATCATGTTTACACTTCATGGTGTTTGAGGGATGTTCCTTTTTGTTTTTTAAAGAGGGAGACTAGGTATATTTTTGCGCAGCTGTTAATTTCTAACACAGCTCAATATCAGGATGATTTTATTCAGACTATCAATTTGGTGTTGATATGATTTAATTGTGACGTCAGCTTTAAGCTTTATTGTAGTATATATAACGTTATGACAAAGAAGACCAATTTATCAGATGCAATGATGTTAGACGATAATTGTAATACACGCAATTCATCTGCGCAGCATTGATTTCATGGGATTCAAGGGTGTGATCAGTGTCAGATGTACAGGTACAGGTACTGTACCCAGATAGCACACATACATCTGGCCGACGTCGGCC
>NC_065527.1:39045190-39099505 GCF_006386435.1 Epinephelus moara | reverse complement strand
TGAGCGCAGCTTTTTATTGATCGTTTGAACGTCGCGTGGTGGTCATTTTCGATTAAAGGCCAACGTCTCAGCGACGTCTTGGCAATGAGCAAACGCTGTCCCTGCTACGTCTTAACGATCTAAACTTGATACATCGGGCCGACGTCGGCCAGATGTATGTGTGCTATCTGGGTAGCTACTTGAACCAGTGATGAGTAATTTAACCTACACATAATTTTATTTGCTACCTTGTTTTGTCTTGATTTTTCCCTCTCTCCTCCTCTCTCTCTTCTTTCCTGACCCGTTGTTTTTTCTTCTCTATTATGTGATTTTGGACTTCCGGTTTGAGCAGCACCATGTGAGGACGTGTTAGGCTGAGCGCTTCACCGAACTTGATTTATTCAAGCGGAATTACATTCTCGACCAGTGTAAAGTGTTCCTGCATAATTATAAACAGGGTAGAAAGGACAGAGTGGCACTACAAGCCATGTTGTAAGTTAATTTGGAACTTGATAAACCATGCCGCGCAGCAAGACACAAGAAGCTAGCATGACTGCAGCTAGCATGGAGAGCACGGACGACAAGATGGGAGCTGGCGGCGGCCAAGAGGAGATTCTCCATGAGATAAGGAAATTGAAAGCAGAGCTGCTCTCGAAAATTGATGAGAAGGTAGAAACGCAAGCCACCGAGATCAGAAATCTGTGTGAACAGTTAAGGGAGGAATTTATAAATGCGATGGACCAGGCAAAACATAAAGACCACGGCACTGGAAGCCCGGATGTTCTCCATGGAGGAAGCCGGGAACGACCACTCAGACGCTATAACCTCCCTTCAACAGGAGGTAGCCCAGTTGAAACGGGATGTCACCAACTTGGAGCAGAAGAATAAGGACTTGGAGGCTAGATCTCGCCGGTACAATTCTCGCATCATCGGTGTGAAGGAGAGACGAGAGGATGGGAAACACGTTCCAGAATTCGTTTCACAACTGCTTAAGGACGCTCTTGGGCTGGATAAAGCTCCTTTGTTGGACTGGGCACACCGTACTTTAAGGGAGAGACCGGGAGATGACCAACCAGCAAGAGCACTGGTAGTGAGGTGTCACTACTTCCAAGAACGTGAATTGTTGATTAAGAAGGCTATACAGAAAAAAGAGATCGTTACTTCAGATGGTGACAGAATACGTATTCAACCCGACTACACCCAGAGGATCATCAAACAACGGGCTGCCTTCAACGAGGCGCACGGCGAGCTGCGACGATTCGAGGGAGTACGCTACGGCTTGTTTTACCCAGCGGAGCTGAGAATCACAACAAAGGAGGGGGCGAGACGGAGCTTCAAGGACGCCAAGTTAGCCATGGAGTTTGTGAAGGGAAATCTTAAGTCATGAGATGGATGAACGGATATTGGTTTATGTCATATTGGCCATAACACAACAGTGAACTACATCTGGGCAATGAAACCGGCCATACACCGAGACGATGGATACAACTAACACTAACCTAATATGGACAAACATAGCTTGGACAGTAGCTTGTTTATTCTTTATTTGTTGAAAGTGTTCTACACCAAGATAAAGGTAAGGTTAGACTGATATCCATCCTTGCACTTTTGTTAATTTGACTGAGGTTCCGGCATGTTTAAAATATTTTGGGAAGTATAGTCCTAGTTTGACAGCTTGTTCATTTTTGTGTTATTGATTAACCACCCGCGGATGAGGTGACGTGATGCACGGGATTCTGGAGTCTCAAACTCCAAAGAGAATACTATTTGGTGAAATTCCTATTACTGCTTATGTTTTACATTTTGAAAAGACTACTTAAAGGGACTGTTTACATTGAACGGACTCTGTAAAATCAGGAACTCCAATAAGATTTAAACTTTGTTAAAGAGAAATTTATTCTGAGATAAATTATTTTTCAATGATTGATGTTGTTGTTATTATTGTTATAATTACTTTTTTTGTTTGTTTGTTTGTTTGGGTTGGTTTGTTTCTGTTTTTGTTATATCCCCCCCCCCACACACACACACATTTCAGGGAGCCCACAATGCTATACACTTAAAAAGAACGGGGAATGGTAAGCAGAGCTAACACTGTTGTGCTGAGCTGGAACTGTCTCGGTCTTAACCATCCAGTTAAGGGAAGTAAAATATTTTCACACATCTCCAAACTGAAAGCGGAGATAGTCTATTTACAAGAAACTCATCTCCTCCCTAAAGACCACAATAAACTAATTAGAGGTGGCTTTTCCAAAATTGTTCACTCAAAATTTTCTGCAAAGAGTCGAGGTACAGCCATCCTGATACATAGAGATGTTTTGTTTGAAGAGTCAAAAGTAATTACAGATAAAGATGGGAGATTTGTAATTGTACAAGGGAAGCTGTTCAATCTGCCTGTAGTGCTGGTTAATTTATATGCCCCCAACTGGGATAATGTGAAATTCTTTAGTTACCTCTTTGCACGTCTCCCAGACCCAAATAGCCATCAGCTTATATTAGGTGGAGATTTTAATTGTGTATTACACCCAGCTTTAGATCGATCAAAATCCCTATCTGGGGCACTGAGCAAATCAGCTAGATATGTAAATGATTTCTTACAAACTTATGGAATGGTAGATGCATGGAAATACAAGAATCCAACATCCAGGCAATATTCTTTTTTTTCCTCAGCACACCAGACTTACTCTAGGATTGATTTCATTTTTATAGACAAGAGAATGTTGCCCTTGCTAAGATCTTGCGTATACACAGGTATAGTTATTTCTGATCACAGCCCTGTCTCTATGACACTTAACTTGCCAGACAATATACTACCAAGACGTATATGGAGACTCAACTCTAGGTTACTGGCAGATAAAGAGTTTGTGGCTTGTATATCCAAGCAAATAGACTTCTTCCTTGAGACTAATCAGACACCAGATATAAGTAAACACACCCTTTGGGAGGCAATGAAGGCCTTTTTACGGGGCCAGATAATTTCATATAGTGCCAATGTGAATAAAAAAAGAACGGAAAGGATCAATCAACTTATCTCCAGAATAAACGCTATAGATCAAGAGCACTCTCGCACTCCCCATGCTAACCTCTACATGGAGCGAGTAGCATTACAAACAGAACTTGATGCTTTAACCACAGGGTCAGAGGAGGAGCTATATCTAAAATCCAGGCAGAAGGAATATGAATATGGAGAGAGAGCCAGTAAGTTACTTTGTCACCAGTTGAGACAGGCTGCTGAAGCTGGATATATAGCAGAGATAGAAACCCCTCATGGTATAACCGCAGATCAATTGGATATTAATAATCAATTTAAGACGTTTTATGAGGATTTGTATACATCAGAGTTTGTATACATACAAACCTTGAACAGCCGATATCAGCTGGGGAAATTGAGCAAGCAATTAAAGGAATGAAAAGTGTGAAAGCCCCCGGACCTGATGGGTTTCCCATCGAGTTTTATCAAAAATTCTCACTTAAATTGATCCCCATTTTGAGAGATGTATTTGCAGAAGCACTTGAAAAGAAATTATTGCTACCCACCATGACACAAACCGTAATTTCACTCTTACATAAAAAACATAAGGATCGTTTGAAATGTGACTCATATCGGCCTATAAGTTTGCTCTCAAACGATTATAAGATCTTAACTAGAGTCCTCGCATCAAGACTCGACTCCGCCATACATTCTATAATCCATCCCTGTTAGCTCAATAACTACGACGACAACTGTACGTTTCAAGACTTTACTCCAACTTCAGTACGACAACGACAGCCTCCGCACTTCCTCCCTCAGAACATACACGTAATTCACACATGCGCAGTGAGAAACATAGCACATAACAAACTCCCCCCTTCTCTTTAAAGAAAAACAGTGCAAAGAAAACTTTTTTTTTTTCTTCTTAGTGGCATTAACAGATAGCCAGGTTTAATGTTTCTGCTTTAATAACTACAGTTAAACAGTAAAAAAAAAGTCTTTGTTGTTTAGTCCATTTAGCTTTTAAGCTGCCATACACCTTCACTGAGAGCCTTCAGCAGAACAAGTGCAGACGTCCCCTTCTTGGTCAAGCAGTCAGCAAGCTGCTCCTTAGTTGCTGACCGCATGATCTGCTGAATAGTCCCAGAGTTTATGAGCTCCTTGATACTGCTGATTTCGAGTCGGAGTCTTTTCTCTGTGACTGATTTGGTGGATTTGACAGCATCAAAAAGAGAGTGGTTGTCTGTTACACACACAATAGGCAAACTGTTGCGTGTACAGTCACCTGTGGTGAGCTCTGAGTAGAGTGTAGCTAAGAAGACTGCACTGTCGATGCCATCTCCAAGTGCCAGAGTCTCTCCTGCTAAAGTGCTTCGAACAACTCTCCTGATCCTCTTTGACTGCCAGCATATAGGCGAGAATCTTCCATCCTCTCCCATAAGCATGATTAGGTGCCCACCTTGGGTGCCTCCATCTGGAAGATTTCCCATGGATGAATCACTGAACACCACCAGTTTTAGGGAGCTGTCTTTTCCCAAGTACTGAAACCTCAAAGTCACCTCCTCTGATTTCAGTTTTCTGATCAGTTTATTTGCACAGTGCAGAGTCTGAACAGTGGCATGCTTTGTACTGGACGCCAGGATGGATACGTCACACATTATGTCGGGTCTGCTCTGCCTTGCCACCCACAATATTTGGCCAATCTTCGACTTAAGCATATCATATTCAGTGTCTGTTAGGGGGGCCTCTCGCTGTGTGGCTCTGGTGGGGTCCACAGGAATGGGTTGGAGATTTTTTATGTACATCCATTGTTGCACCTGTATTTCATCCTCCACAGAGAGAACCTCCATTCCAATGTAGCTGAAGCTGTTGTGTTCTTCACGTCCAATTTGAAAAGCTGCTTTCAAGTGAGGGATGACTGTCGTGGAGAATGTTTCTGAACCTCCCCAAATAAAGTCATCCACATGACAAGCAAGGACTCCCATCACATTGCAGGAGTCATCTAACCAGTAGAACACTGCTGGGTCAACTTTTGACACAGTACCTCCCGACTGCTGCATAATGTCTTTCACCCTGTTGTACCAATACAGAGAAGCATCTGCCAGGCCATAAACACACTTCTTCAACTTCCACAGAGTTTCTTTGCTCTGAGCTTCTGGGGGAGGCCGAATGTAGACATTTCGGGTTAACTCTTTACCTTGCAAAAAGGCTGCTTTAATGTCCATGGAGTTCAGCTGCCATTTCTTTTGACATATAACAGCCATGATCATTTTTAGAGACTCTGAGGCACACGTAGGTGAGTCTTTTGGGAGCTCCTCAGTGTTCATTTCCTCAAAGCCTCTTGCAACTAGTCTGGCTTTAGGTACAACACCATCTTGTGTTTCCTTGAGTGTGCACACCCACCTTGTAGAGATGCATTTCTGACCTTCATCTTTCACCTCTTCAAAGACATTGTTCTGTTTCCAGTTGCTGAGTTCAGCGTGTTTGGCCGGCATGAAGGCATCATCATTCACAATCAGTATGTCCTCTTTATGGCAGTCTGCACATAACTCAGCATGCTCAGATGGAACCACTTGAAGATTTTCTACTTGTCTTAGGTCCACTGATCCAGCTATGCCAGCAATTTCCTCAGGCTCTGTGTACTGTAAATTGTACCAGTTTGTGTATGTTCCAGTGGCCTTTCCTGCGCGGCTGAGGATTTTTCCAGTGTGTGCTTGGCCACTTCCACTGTCTGTGTATGTAACTATTTGTCCAGTTTTCAGCTTAAGTCCTTCACAAGTAGTATTTGAGTGTGTTTGTGATGTATCAGATTGCTCATGATCATCCTCTCTTCAGTGTGTTGACGTGAGAGGGGGCTCATTGTTATCCTCAGCATCTTCATCATTTGAGGGTGCCTCTTCCTCACTTTCATTTTCAGTGTTATTTTCATTGAGTCCGGTATCTGGTAATGTGGCATTTTCAGTTCTCATCAGTTGATTGTCTCTTTCTCTCAGCATACCTTGTGAGCCATCAACCTTTCGAAGTCTAGATTGATGTACACGAACATAAGTGCCCCCGTGGCGAACAAAGATCACCACACCATCTTGGCCGATGACCACACCAGGACCTTTCCACTCTGTAGAATCCACCCGTTTGTAGTAAACCTTATCACCTGTTTCATATCGGTCATCAGTGGGTCGCAGTTGTTTACGAAGGGCTCTTCGGATCCTCTCAGAGCATTCTGCTTCTGTGAATGCTCTCCTTGTAGCATGTAATGCTGAGATGTGCTGGGCTATCCAAGTAGCCACGCTAGTCCCTTCTAGAGCTGGCAGCTTATCAGTGAGAACTGACGGCAGATTTGGGTTCTGACCAAATACTAGCTGGTAGGGACTATAGCCATGTACATTGTGCATAGAGTTTTTTGCCATCAGGGCCCAGTCTAGGGCTGTCTTCCAGTCACATCCGTTGTCTCTCTTTACTTTCAACAGGATTTCAGTGAGGGTTTGATTATGCCTTTCTAAGAGACCGTTACTCCATGGACTATAAGCTGCAGTCGTTTTCACTTCAATATTAAAGTTTTCAGCCATGTCCCTCATTTCTTCATTGTTGAATTCACCCCCATTGTCAGTGAACAGTCTGCGTGGAGGACCATGAACACTTATCCAACAGTGAATAAAGTGCTTCACTATCTCCCTGGGTTTCTTGGTGGTAATAATGCTCCCTGCACTGAAGCGTGTGAAGTGGTCAATGGCGTGAAGATACCACATTCCTGGCTCTAGCTCAAGTCCATAGCTACAGTTTCATTGTAAGTTGAGGCCATGGGTAAACCTACTGCTGGCTTTTGCTTTGGTTTACTGTATCTGATGCATGTCTCACAGTTCTTTACAATATCTTTCAGGATTGTGGTGCACTCCACATCAGTATTACCTGAGCAGGTCAGTAGTTTTTGCAGTCTGTCAACTGAGGCATGTCCAAACTGCTTGTGCAGTTTCAATAAAATTTTTTGTTTTTACTGTGTTTTCATGCTTTCTGTCACAATGAGGATGTCATCTTCATTTTGGATGTCACTTCCCTCTGGGGTACTCTCATCCCTCAAGTTCACACAATAATGTCCTGACGATGTCAGTTCAAGTTTCACAGGTTGCTTGAACATTATGGCTTTGTCATTCTCAATGTCCAAAAATGCACCTGCTCTTTTCAGTGAAGTTTTGCTTAAAAGCAAAGGGATATCAGCTGGGACAACTTCTGTCTCAATTTGACATCTAGTCTGTGCTATCACCGCTGGGATTTTCACTTTCTTTGTGGAGTTGACTGACATAATGATCAAGCCATTTTTCACCACACACTGTTCTGGTGCAAGCTGTGTCAATCACAGCAGATCCCAAAGACTCCACCATGAAAATCTCTGTTTCAGACAATGTGTCTTTAGACAACAAAGTAATGTTGCATTCTTCTATCTCTGTTTGTCTTTCATCTTCTGTTAGTTTAGCATGTTCATTTTTGTGGGGGCAGTCCTTTGCCCAGTGATATGTGCTTTGGCAGACTGCACATCTTGTTCTCCTACCATATTTGTCAAGCGGATTGGTACCGTGAACAGCTGTTTGATTTGGCAGATTTGACCTACTTTCTCTCCTGCCGGTAAACTTTGTGTAGTAGGCAGCGTCAGCATCTCCGCTCACCTGCAGTGCATCAGCGCCACTCTGTGGCGTATTATCGCCAAAGATCCTTTTCAAGGCGGCCTTCATGTTGTCAAACGTGAGGCCTGGACAAGCGGTAAGTGCCAACTGTTTGTCTTTAACATTAAGTCCCGCAGTGTCCAGCAGCTTGAATGCTAACACCGTATCCGGAAGCTCCATTTTGAACTGGCGAATTCTGTTGTATCTTCGTTCAAACTCGACAATGTAATCCACCATCGAAGCGCCATTGTCTCTTGTTATCCGGTCAAACTCCGTGTACGCCTCGTATTGGCGGTCCTTTTCCTCTTTCAAAAACACAGAGTCCAGCTTTTATCAGGATTAGGAAATCATATCTTGAGAGACAGAAAGAAGCGGGGGGATTGGCATTACCAAATTTTTTGCATTACTATTGGGCTTCCAACATTCACAAAGTCATCTACTGGGTACAAAATTTCTATCAGGGCATTGGACCATTATGGGCTGAGATGGAACAGTTTGCTTGTAATCCAGTGTCCCTACCATCAATGCTTTGTGCACTACTACCTCTCAAAAAAGCCAGACAGTCAACCCCATTGTGAATGGCTCACTGAAAATATGGTCCCAGTTTAGGTCACATTTTAAACAGAAGCAGGCGCTCACTTTGTTACCTATTGTGTCCAATGGGCTATTTCCACCTTCATTAGTAGACTCGGCTTTCCAGTTATGGTTCAGAAAGGGGCTACGGTGTTTAAGGGATCTCTTTCAAAACAATAACTTTATTTCTTTTGAGCATATTGTTAGAGAACATAGCATACCTAAATCTAATTTCTTCAGGTATTTGCAAGTGCGTAGTCTAGTCAAAAAGCATTTTGTTTCCTTCCCATCTTTGATAAAGATATACAACCAGACCCAGCAATTGCAATATTTGGGATAGCCCCTACGGAAGTCTCACTGTCAGTGGCTCAGGCGGATGCACTGGCTTTTTCTTCACTACTAGCACGGAGGCTAATACTGTTACAGTGGAAATCTAACAAGCCACCATCACACTCTCAATGGATAGAAAGTGTTATGGCATATTTAAAGCTAGAAAAACTCAAATACTCTACAAGAGGCTCAACTAATAAGTTTTTCAAAGTTTGGCAGCCATTTCTCTTTTACTTTGAACATGAATTTGTGTCTAAACAGCAGATGTAGGGCCCCCTGACACCCCTCCCATATACCCACACCCGTGCGCGCATACACCCACACAAACACATGCACACACACACACGGGTATAGAGGTATAAATGTATTTTATTTTATTAACTATTTTATTTCTATTTCCTTTTTTTTTTTTTTTTTTTTTTCCTTTTCTCCCTCATTTACTTATATATTTGTTTGATGTGTTTTGTACTTTGTGTTGTTTGGTGTCTTGACTATGTAATTTTGAAAATTTCAATAAAAAGATTTAAAAATAAATATGTGATTTCATTGATGTTTTGACAGGGGAATTTCTTTGATAAGCTTTTAGTGGCTTCTAACCTCTCCGGCACTTTTCTTTTTTTAATCTTGTAAATTTTATACTGTCAGTTTTTAACATTATGTGCAAATAAACTAATCTAAACTAAAACTAAACATTATTCATCCCGTTATGCGTTGCCACGCATGTTTCCTCCTCCTGCAGCTGCCACGATGTTGGCCTTTTCTGTAATGTTGCTTTTCTCCTCCTCATATTGTAGTAGAATTAATCTCTGATCCTCACGAGAAATACTTTATTTTTTCCTCACATACGGCGCTCAGTGAGGACGCTCAGTGAGGACGCTCAGTGACGCTCGGTGACGCTGCGCTTCTCTCATGATTGTGATTGGTCCGCTGCGTGCGCGTTCACGGCTCTTGATAAAGCAACCCTGGGTTGAGTTACCGAGTTGATATCCAGCGTCATGATACCGATTATCCTGATTGCCATTGTTAGGGTTAGTCAACCCAGGATAGGTCTGGATAACCCAGGAAAGGTTGATCTCGCTTCGTGATACAGGCCCCAGGTCCCCAAAAGTAAGATGTTACCTCTATTAGGTGCCCAAGGCATTACTGTTAACGTGTTTTTTTTGTTTTTTTTTGTCAGGTAAAAAATTATTCATTCACTTTCCGTAACCGCTTATCCTAGTGGGGGTTACAGAGGGGCTGAAGCCTATCCCTGCAGACATTGGGCGAGAGGCGGGGTACACCCATGACAGGTCGCCAGACTATCACAGGGCTGACACAAAGAGACAGACAATCATTCACTCACATTCACACCTATGGACAATTTAGAGTCGCCAATTAACCTGCATGTCTTTGGACTATTTGTGTACTCTGAACAAATGTAGAACTGCCTTAGCCCATGTGTATGCATCAATGATAAGGGCCCGGCTATCTTAGAAAATGTAAACACACACCTTTTAACTAAATGCATAAAATATCAAAACCATAATTATTTAAAAGGCCTTATAAAACTGTAAATTTCCTAATGCATTGGTCAAATGTATTAAATAAGTATGAAACTGACACTCTTTCATCCTCATCAATTATTATCAAAAATTCAACTATAAAAACAGAATGTCTTAGTTTTTATTTAATAGAAATTGTGCATATGTTCATTGGTAGCCTTTTAATAGGCATGCAGGGTACGTATAAGTTTGTGATCTTCCTCCAAGCAGGTGTTAAGATATCATATCTGGATGATATTACAATCTGTGCCTTCAGGAGAGAGCGCATCAGAGACCGACATGTTTGAACATGTCTGAAGTGACGAACGGCTCATTGGCTGTTTACAACTGCTCAGATATTCACAGACGCTCACTGAAGGTCCGACACTTAATATGGGTGTAGAAACAACTTCACTGCTTTCTCCATGATCCACCCCTGGGTAAACACATGTTCTGCTATGGAGAAATGGGGGTGTGGCAGTATGCTAATTGCAGATAGCAAGCATGCGCCTGTCAGTTTAAAATGATTCTGACTGACAAACACAGTGGTAAAAACAAAATCAGCTGGTGTGCATGTGTCATGAATCTGATGGTGAGTTTTTGTGCGCACTTATTTTATGCAGAGTGAGAGCGTTTCTATGCACATATAGTAAATGACTCCCATTGATGTTATTAAGATTCTGGATGGCATACAGAGCAGATTTTTTAAAGCAGTTGGAGCTTCACCTTGTGTCCCACCTCAATTTCATGGTAGGCTACTGCTGACACAAACCCTGACCCTATTTTATAGGCCTCCGCTCGAAAATTGCATATCCATAATGAAATGAATATATCTCTGCAACCACAAGGTCTATTTGAATACTTTTGGTGTCATGGTAAAGGGAACACTTGTGAGATTTGTTAAGATGTGTAAATATCAGTATATGTGTTATATGTGAAGAGTAAATGAAGATGGTACACAGCAAAAATGAAATATTTTGAGGTTCGCCTAAAAAAACAAGCATTTTTAGGTTGAGTATCTCTTTGGATTGATGCAGCAGCAGCTCTAAACCTGTATCACATCGTAGTAGAATATGTGAACATTAACTCTGCAAAGGTTGATTCTGATAAAGTGAAGCAGAACAACATAAGAGAGGTTTTAGTACAGAAAATTCAGGTGAGCTCTCCAAAATTGCATCATGTTTGCATGTGATTTTTGTCATGTACAATCCTATTTCTTTCATTTTTTGTTTCTGTAAATCCCTACTGATGTTTAGGGTATACACATAGCACTGTCTGTTTCGTTTTTTTACTCTATTTCCCACTCCAAACTGACCAATATGCACCTACTACATTTGAACCTGAGTTTCTATTCTGAGCTTTTGAAGCCCGTATCTCCGTGACGGCTTGGCCAATTTGAGTGATTGACACCTCGTTCATTCAGTATCAAAAGTTTTGGAATTAATCAAATCCTTCGGCAAGTTCTCAGGATACCAAATCAACTGGAGTAAGAGCGAAGCAATACCTATGAACTCTAAAACATTTTCAGTGGACCTGTGCAATACCCCCTTTGTATGGAAACCTGAAGGAATGAGGTATTTAGGAATAACCATTAGATCACCGATCTCCAAAATTTTTGAGCTTAACGGCCCCCCCCTAGTAAGAATAATTCGAGAAGACATTAAAAGATGGACGGCTCTCCCACTGTCACTATGGGGTAGAGCAGAGGTCATAAAGACAAATATACTACCCAGACTGCCGTACATTATTTCTGCCCTCCCAGTACAATTTCCACAAGGCTGGTTTAAGGAGATTAAGGCTCTATTCACCAGCTTTTTATTGAAAGACAAGAAACCAAAAATAAACCGCAAAAAGCTCTCAAAACTAAGATCTCAAGGTGGTCTGGGTGTCCCAGATATACCTCTGTACTACCTCTCATACAATGCGAGATTTCCTCTCTTGGGGCTACAGTAATATCACGACAAAGGGCATCTGGGACTGGCTGGAGAGAGAATTAATCAGGGAATGTAACAGGTCCATTTCTTTATCCTCATTATGGTACTGTCCTAAACTGCTGTCCAAATTAGATAACCCAATCATCAAGTTTTCATGTGACATTGTAAAAAAAAAATGCATAGTAACTTGGGTACCAGCGGAATCTCCCTCCCATCCTGTCCCTTATGGAACAATCCACTATTAACAATAGGTGGGAATTCATTATCCGATAAAATATGGCAGAGCCTGAATGTACTTCGGCTCAGCCAAGTGCTGAGGGATGGTTCAATACTTCCATTTTCTGCACTCAAAACTAATATTGGACTGAGCAGCAATTCATTTCTAACATATGCACAACTTAAAGTCAATTTAAACAAACTGTCAATGTCGGGCAGTGCCATTGGTAGCCATATGGAAACGGATGAGAAGCTGAGGCGTAGTCTCCAAACTTTATAGACTTTTATGTATTTCATCCCCTAATTGCAATGTCCCAACCCAACTGCGATGGCAGCAAGATCTTGGAATTAATTTATCATTATCCGAATGGGATAGTTTATGGAGGAAATCGATTAATATGAGTAACTGTGTAAGATATAGAGTGATACAGATGAAGATAATGCACAGGGCATATTTCACTCCTGTGAGACTAAAAAAGATGGACCAAAGCCTCTCAGATCAATGCTGGCATGGTTGTGGGAAAATGGGAACGCTTTTCCATATGCTATGGCACTGCCCAGCCATTGAGTCCCTATGGAATGAGGTGGCATATATGACGTCAGGGATTCTCAATATGGATCTCCAGCTTTCTCCTACAACATGCCTGTTGTGCGCCCCTGTTGAAAATATTCAAAGTAATAAGCATCAAAGATTAATCGCCCTTGCATGCCTATCAACAAAACGTATGATTTTAATGAATTGGAAGGTGAGGAAACCCTCCTGCTTCTCCAGAGATAGATGGCTGGGGGAATTTCTTTATTTATTAAGTATGGAGAAAGCCAGCTCCATCCTAAGGGACTTACACAAGGATACAAGTGAGCTCTGGGACACTTTAAGATCCTTTCTCAGTGTACAAACTCACAGATATTTTTTTTCCTGTATAATTAATGTGCTGTACATAAAATGCCACCCTATCTTGTATGTCTCCACCAATGCAATCGTCTTTTGCTTACACACTGTGCCCCCCCCCCCCACCTCCCCTCCCATTGTTAGAGTTGTAATTTATGTTGTGACTGTTGTTTTTTGTTGCTGTCCAGTGTTGTTGTGGATTATTGTTATTGTTATGTTGATTTTGTGTTTATTGTTGTTCTTGTTATGTTGATTCTGTGTTTACTGTTGTCATTGGCTTGTCTTTATTATTTATGAAAATAAAATAAAAATATATATATATATAAAAAAAAAAAAAAAGACACCTCGTTTGATTCGTTAGACCCAATAGAATGACGCTATACCCACCAAAACGAGATTGACAGCACTGTAAGCCAATCAGAGTCAGCAGAACGCATTGTGGGGAGATGTCGGCTGCTGTGAGTGGTCATTGTTTTTGTTCCCCCGGAACCTTTTTTTACGCCCGGATTCATTTGAATGACGGACAACTTCCGGTAGTACGCAAACGGAGCGTGAATCAACAGCAGAATGCGCATTTTACGGCGAAATTAATAAGGTAAGAGCCATATTACAAATATATTTTGGCAAAGAGATTTCTGTTGTTGTTCTTTGGGCTGTAGCTCTGTGATGGTTAAAGGGAGAGTGATACATGTGGAAAGAGTGGAGTCTCAGCTTTCATTTGAGATGAACGTGTTTTGAATAACGTGTGGTTGAGTTAGATCCTGAAATATACCGAGTGGGTCGGGATATCGGTGCTGTTTGGAGTTGGAGTTAGTTGTTGTTGTTTATTTAGTTGATCTTAAAACTGAGTTTGGGGCATGTAAAACGTTTTTTACAGCCTTGTAGCTGAGGTTCTGCTGTTAAATTTGATGGGCAACATCACTATATTCTTCTGATCAGTGTATTGATACACACCAGGCCTTTACTAGCAGCTGTAGAGGTCTCCCAATTGGGGGATTTTAGGGTTCAACAGGTGTTCAAAGCATGGCCAGACCAGAATTGCATCTGTGTATTGTGCACAGTATTTTCTTGAACTAAATAACACAAAACAAGGACCACATGTTTGATGTTTGAGTCACCTTTTATCTCTTTTCTTCCTCAGTTTCAGTTTGAAATATTCATTAAAGTTTTTCTTAAATTTAGTCAGATGTCATCTTAACGCCCTCGCCTTCAGCACAGAACTCTGCAGAGAGAAAAGAGATAAAGAATTCAGTTCTGTCTGACATCACACATCTTGATTTCATAGTTTAGTTTGATAGGTTTAAAAGGTAAAGCACCGTTCTTGGGGTTGTAGAGGAAGTCTGGCTCTCTGGAGAAGCCAAGGCAGCTCGCCTGCTGCTTGAAATGCTCCAGGTCTGAGTCCTTCAGGGTCGACTCTCTGCCTGGAAACAAAACAACAGAAATGCTCGACGAGTGCTTTGAATATAAAATGTTATTTTGTCCCTCTGGATCATTCCTTCTTACTCATCAAATAAAGAGCCTGAAAGTTGATCTCATCCTCTGTAACGTTGCTGTTGAAATTCATCTTGTCCAGTAACTTTTTGAGGTTTCTGGCAGTGCTGTTGACGTTAAAGAGCAGACAGCTGTCACAGCTTGGCAGCAGCTGGAGAGCAGAGGTGAGGTTGGCGACTGAGGACAGAAACAAAGTCAGACTTTAAGTAAAAAAACAACATTCTCCACCTGAAATACTGTAAATTTAGCCTCTAATCCATTACCAGATATCTGCAGATGTATGCAGGATCCAGGCAACAGGACAAGATTTTGGTATCAGAAGTGTTGTGGTTTCTGTTTGCCCAGCAAACAGGCCCCTGTGGGCTTTTTGTGGGCACTGTGGGCCAGGGCCAACCCCCACCAAACCTAAACAGGCCCAGTGTGGGCTGGCCCAGTTGAGGCCCACAGCAGAACTTTTCCTTGGGCTCCCTGCCGGCTTTCACTGGGCAGCCCACACTAGAAAACTGCCCACAGAAAACCCACACAGGCCCAGTGTATGTCAGCCCTTTCGGGCCCACAGCAACTTTTCTGCCTCTGGGCCCACACAGGTTTTGGGTTGTCAGTCCATACTCCCTCCTAATAAGGTTGTGATCATCTTACCCTTTTTTGTCCAGCCTAAATGTTATTATTTGCTGGGTAGCCTAGAGATATCCTATCCATAGACAGTTTTTTTTATATATTTTTTCTTCACCTGGCCTCAGTTTGCAACTTATAAAAGAAGAATAAATAGCAGCAAACAGGCAAATGTGTGTGTTTGCCTGTGAAAATCAGCGATTATGGCAGCATATTTACAGGGGCATATTGAGACAAGAGAATGAATTAATGAATTAGATGAGGCAGTTAAGTGAATAGCTAAAAGGCTCCTGTACAAGATGGACTGACTTCAAACTTCAAGTTTTAGGGGGGAGGATTCCAAATCTCCAAATCGGAAAGAACAATTAAGACTTGAAGACTATACCTATATTCTGTAAATTAATTTATATGATATTATATTATATTATTGTTATTCGATTGTGATAGGTATTACCTTGAATTTGACATTCATTTTGATTGTATTATAACAATGACAAAAAAAAAATAAAAAATAAAAAATTAAGATAATAAAATCAAAATTTAAAAATGTTAAAAATAAATGGATGCTATTTTACGGAAGAGGAGATCCTCCTGGTTATGGCACATGATGTGTTTACCGGGTGCTTACTGGGTACTGGGTGGGACGTAGGGTCGCAGGAGGGAGGGCCAACTCACGGATGTACACGCCCTGGCGGACTTGATGAGGTTTTAAACTGTCCTTAATATCTGACAGGTAACTTTACTTTTTTAAATGACATGTTATTTCTTCGACTGTGACAGAAATGTTAATTCAACTCTTATGGTCATTTCTTGGACAGTGTCCCCGTTTTCCTGATTTGATTTTTGGAAATATTTTGTCTGCTGAAGAACAGTGTATCACTGTGCATGCAGCCTGCTACAACAACAAGTTTTTCAAGCCGAGTATTCCAAGGTAAGTCTGTATTTTAACTTATATTTGGTTCTTAAACCAATTTTTTCGCTTAATGTCAAATATTTATTGACAGTGCAGAGCTTGAAATTTTTTACATGGTAGCACTGGTGCTCCTAACTTCAAAACGTTATGAGCACCAACAAAATTTTGGGAGCACCCACCTTAATGTTAGAAGCACCAACAGTGTAATCAATTTTTTTTATTGCAACAAAAAGTCGACATTTTACTGTATACATTATTTTATTGCAACAAAAAGTCGACATTTTACTGTATACATTACATTATATGTGTATAGTACACTTATCATAAACAACTTTTTCAGTTGAAGACATTTTTAGAAAAAACACCACTGAACCACTGAACACCACTGTGAATGAAAGAGAAACCTTAGATGATGATAATACTGATGATCAGTATTATCATCATCTAAGGTTTCTCTTTCTCTTTCAAAACGCGAATGGGTCTGGACACGGACTGTACATTTTCTCTATTCCCGAGGGGCTGTATCAACGGCTGTCACTCAAAGTGCCCCTTCACGCAATTGGAAAGACGGAAAAATAATCAGAGTAAACGAAACGTGTGACGTAGGCTAGCACAACGCCACTGACATTCTTGTGAATGAGACATTCGACTCGGGGGGAAAAATAGTCGCACCAGAAGAATTATTTACACTCGCACCTGTACTCCCAATTATATTTTGAGGTTGCACAGTTGAAATTTTGTTATCAAGCACAACACTACACTACTACTAATTTCAAGCCCTGCAGTGTAGTGTAGTGCTTGGGTTGTCACTGAGTAAAAGGGTTTTGGCTAAAAGTAAAGTCAAACATTACATTTTAGCGAAAATGATAAAATTGCTTTGTCCTTTAGCTAGTGTTAACTAGCTGGTTTAGCTCTAATCAGTGCATGTGCTCCACTCCTCTCCTCTGTTTTTCAGGCAGTAATGTTACAGCAAGCGGTGGGAGAGATTTAACAATATGCTATTGTTAAAGTGGGACAGCGTGTTATTGGCAAACTGGGACAACCAAGTCACTCTAAAGGTGGAAATAAGTTCCCTTTTTATTCATCCCTCATAAATTTAGCTATATATCACGATATATCAACAAATGTACTTAAATTGCACAAATTAAGGTAGCTTGTAATGAAAATCATAATTGTGATGCTTATGCTAGCTAGCTAGCAAGCCCTTGCCCTGCCACCCCACATGTTATGCATACTCCTGTTTAAACTGATCTAAAACAAAAACTATAGTAGCTAGAACATTCATTTTTTTTGTAGGTGAAAGCTAAGATTTATGTCTTTTACATTATTATGTTGCACACTTTGGGCTCTAGTTTCGCAGACCGGGCAAGGCAGGGGCGCAGCGCACCTGTGCTTTGCCAACTGGGTGTGGCCAGGCGGATTTTGCAAGTTTGGTACACCGTGCGCGCTGGCGCAGCTACTCCTCTTTCCCACCTCTGTCCCTCCTACCTGCGCAAGTTGGAAAGAGGGAGGAGAGAAGGCATGGAGTGGGTTTTACACAGCCCATTCACATCACACCAATCAAATGAGCCCCTCTCCTCGCCCTTAAATGCGCCGCGCGAAGGCGTAATGAGAGTTTACTCAATTCGCCATGGCAGAAGAGAGCAGCAGCGTCAGACGGCCAAACTTCTCCCAGGAGGAAACTGATGTTTTGGTCCGGGAGGTCCAAGCTCGCAGTGTCCGAATATACGGAACTGCGAGCAGACCTCCACGGGCTGATGATGCAAAGGTAGCCTGGGAGGAGGTCACCACAATTGTAAATCAATGTTGTGTTTCTCTCGTGCGCGCGCGCTCTCTCTTTCTCTCTCGCAGTCTCACTCTGTTTCTTTTCTTTTGACTTTTCTAAGATGACAGATGCTGAATATATACTCCCTATCTGATGCTGTGGCTGTTTGTGGTTGGCTGAGAGGGATGTGAACTCATTAGTTTGCAGCTGTGTTAATCAAATCAGGTTGGGTTTCCATTACGCGTGCCAACGGTGCCAAACGGTGCCAATCCCCTTTGATCTGACATCAGATGTGACAGGACAGTCGATATAGAGATACATTTATGTGCTGATTGCAGATAGTTGCATTGAATAGTGGTTTTTGGGTATTTATTGCATCGTTAATGTGCCTGACATTCTGGAAACCTGCCTGTGAGGTTTTGGTGACGTGTGCGCACTGTCCGCCAAACTTCGGCTTACACCGGCTGCGCTCCACCTGCCCTGACAGTAGACCTGGTTTCAGCTGGCGAGCTTTTAGCGCACCTTTTGCGAAGCCTTTTGGCACGAAACTGTCACTGCGCCAAGCTGGATCTGTCGACACCTCCCCCTGCTGCGCCACCACACCCATCTCAGCGCACCTCGGTCTGCCAAACTACCAAACTGAGCGCGCCTCGGGTTGCGCTGCTCGAAACTAGCTCTGCGGGGGGTTCGCTACTCTGTACCACCCTGCGCCACGCCGGGAAACTAGAGCCCTTAGAGAACCAGTGATGATATTAATGATGTTGCAAATGTCCCAGTTTGGCAATATATGGTGTCCAACTTTACCAATAGCGCCTGGAAATTTTGGTTGTGGGTCAGTGAGTTTTTGGTGAAGGGTCATCCATCCTGTGTTTAATGTTTCTTTGCTTTTTCTTCTACATAGTATAGTAGAGATCACAAGCTATTTAGAATGGTATGATATGATGAGCTAAGACATTTGGTTCATAACTAGAAATTATGTTGAAGGTAAACTTTCAGAAAGTGTCCCAAATTACCCATATTCACCCTATATAAATATTAGGGCTGGATTAAAATAATCAATTCATCCAAATCGATCTTTACTCGAATGACCCCATATCGATTCGTAAAATCCGAGATCGATCTTTTAATATGCACTTTTTCCTATGGATGTGTGAAGCTTTAACCCCATTAATCTCGCCGGTAGTAAATGAGCCGCAGAGCTTAGCTCTGAACGACTGTAGTATTGAGAAGCTCCGACGTACCGGCTCTTTTATCTGTAACTGTTAACTTACTTTTTTACATTTGGGTGTAATTTATTATCATGCTGCAGCGTCTCCTCCTGCTGTCTGTGCGTCCTGGCTGCTGTGCCACTTTTATGCACACACACAGACACACAGCGGTGGAGACAGAAAGGTGAAGATGATGTGAGCTGATGACAATTATGCTTGTTACTGTGAGTGCAATAAAACCTCCCTGAGAAAAAAGTTACCGTAAAACTTGGTGTATAAGTCGCACTTTTTTTCCCCTTTTTTTTCATCTAAAAAGTTGGGTGTGGGTTATAGACCGGTGCAACCTATGGATCAAGGTAAATGCTGACATAGGTAATTTGACCCACAAGATGGCGCTACGTAGTAATTTAAACTCATTCGTTTTTGGGATTTGAGTAAGCATGTATAGTTACAGCCCACACTGTAATAAGGTACTGTAATGCTGTCTTCTTAAAAAAGAAAAAAGAAGTTTAACGTTAATTTAAACTCATTTTTATGGCTCAGATGTTGTGATACCGTAATTTTATTTCCTGAAGAGGTTGTTTGGAAAATTGCAATCTGAAAAGTAACCAAAGCTGCTTAAGAGGTTATTGTGTTTTGAATGTGTTTCAAATTAAAAATAAAGGGAAACAGTGTAGGAATAACTTGTATAACGTTTTTATTAACAAATAGTAATATAAAACCTTGTTTTCCCTGTTTGAGACCTTAAAAAATAGACTGCGACTTATATGCCAGTGCGACTTATATTCTGAGTTTTACGGTAATACTTTATCAATACAGCTTATCAGCAACATGTAAACATGTAGAAAAGTGATGTTTCAATCTGCTCTGTCTGCAGTCTCTCATCCACCACCGCTAATATTATGTTATAAACAAGCACAGAGGCTTTACACAGCTTTACAACAGTTTAGCTCAGTTCTCATATCTCATATCTCATATCTTAAAACTTACCGGCGGTGGTCATGTGACCTGCAGACATTGAGTCTCCTCGGCAGCAGAGGGAGGAGCAGAGAGGACAGGAGGACTGATACTGACTGATATCTGTGTTCTTTATTCTTTCTAAACTTAACTCAGTATTGTGATGTCAAGAATATAATTTATTTTACTGACATTTTAATTTTGTTTCCAGTGAGATATTAAGTTTATATTGTGACTTTGCTGTTTTAATAGTACTGTTGCTGCTCTAGAAACATTTAGTTATAAAATATTCAGTTTTAGTCCTGTTGTGAATTTATTATTTTAAAGAATAATTCATTGTAAATGTTACACTATTAGTACAGATGGAAATGAGCAGTTATAGCTAACTCTGGTGCAACCATCTCCTCATTTCTTGTAAATGATTAATGCTATTGCACACTGTCCCTTGATAAATTAAATAAACTAAACTCTAAGAATCTCTTTTGCATACTAGCAAAAATTGGTATCGTAACTGAAAATTGTCCAATCGCAATAATATCGGATTGAATCGGATCAATTCAGGAAATCAGTGGCAATACCAAACCCTAATATATATCGCCATGAGTAATGTTGACATTGCAGTTAAAGAGGGGAGGAGGAGGGGTTAAGTTTGAAATTTGTGTTTACAATAACTATGTGTGTGTGTGTGTGTGTTTTCAGAGTGGCAGTGAGGCACACTGAAGACAGGCTGTCCCTTCAGTTTGCCTGCAGAGCAGCACGGTCCTCTACTCTGTAATCTGTTCACCTCCACATCACGGAGAAGAGCAAGACTTAAGATTTGACAAGGTATCAGCAGGCCCTATAGCATGTTCCTGAGCGCAGAGTTGACATTGTTATTGTTTAGACAACATGAAATGCCAGGTCTTCCATAATTCAGTGTAGCAATGCACCGTTGTAATTATAATGCATAGACTTGAGATTGTGATTTTCTCACAATTTTTATTTATTTATTTATTTTTATTTAATTAATTAATTCATTAATTTATTTTTATTTGTTTTATTCATTTATTTTTTTTGCCTTTTGCCTTTATTCTAATAGAGACAGTCAAAGAGATGAGAGGAAAACAAATTATTTGGGCCCAGGGTTACAAATGCTCAACTATTCCTTTGATCTGATAATCTGCTCATCTTTTTTTTCTCTCCGCACGCACACCTACACCACTCTCTTACATTCACACCAGGGCTCATCTGCCTCTTTTTTTGTCTTTCGCTGTTCTAATCTCTTCATGTTCTTCATGAACAGGATGTTTTATAAAATTGCCCAAAAAAGCACAACTCCTTAATATTTTTCTTTCCCTTTCAATTTTGTTTACAGCAGCATTTGAGCCTCGTGAAGGAGGTTTGTTGTTAATCACCAATTAAAACAACTGAAACCAATGTGGTACTGAAAGACATCAACCTTAAACAGGCTGGCTGGCCCCATTCACTGGTGTTTCATACATTTTTTTGCCAAGATATTAGCTAACAAATAGGCAGTAGTGTCTGAAACTTGAACATATATGTATAGTGTTACAATACAATCAATGAAAGGGCTAGCATATGAAGAAATTGCTTACCACACACATTGTTGTTTAATATATCTTTTTTTGTTTTTTGTTTTTTTTGTTTTAGAGGTTGTAAGAAAATGTGGCCTCAAGCCAAGTCCTCTGGATTCCAGAGTGGAGGAGGAGATTAAGGTGTGGTTCTGGAACTCCAGAGGCAGAGCCGATGGACGGAAGGAGCGCTACCAACGTCTTCTACAATCCAGAGAAACCTCAGGTTTCCCCCATTACCACGTCCCCCCAAATTGCCTTGTCCCCCGCCCACAGATGAACACAGGGAATTAATTGATTTGGTCGATTGCAAAATGTGTGAGCGCGCGCACACACACACACACACACACACACACACACTAATTAGGGATTGAGTTGGGCAATATTTTAAAATTATCGGCAAACCCTATTAGGGATGCTTTCACTATCATTTTTATCATTTTTCCAGCATAGTTTCTCTCCTGTGTCACTGTTTTGGCATTCAGGTATTTGTTGTATTATCCTGTCATGTTTGTTTTTTAACTGTATAGGTTGCTGGTTTGCTGCTTCATAATAAAAGCTAATAACACAATAACAAAGGACTTTTATTATGAAGAATTTATTGGAAGTTCAGTGTTTGTTTGCTGTTTTACAGCTGCTCCACTCAAGCTAAGTTACTCTTTAGTTAGACACACCTTCAAGCAAGTAGGGCTGTTGTAATGGAAATGCAAATGCCTGTCGTGCTAGGTTGACATGCTGAGTCAAACTGAGTCAAGCCAAACTGGCACATGTGTATAGAAAAGGGGTAGAACATACATAATAACGTAATTGTTAGTATATAATTGATTTATTGTTAAAAGTGATATATAATGCTATTTTTCAGGTTCATTCTTTGGCTTTAGGTGTCTACTAGAATAGGTTTACATGCTTTGTAACTTTGCAGACCTTGTACATGCATAAAAAAGCCACGTACACTACACACTGCACAATAAAAATAAGGGAGAAAAACCCCAAAAGTACATTATGTCCCATTTAAATTCATTGTTGATTAAGCTAGTTCTTACTTGATGTAGAGAATCTATTTTTCCCAAAGGAACTTCTGTTATAACTGTCAGTGTGAAATAGTGTATCCACTGTGTAGCAAAATATATTAATGTATACATTAACTAAAGCTAAATGTAAATTTTGGGGGTTATATGAGGAGTATGAGATAGTCATCAGTTGTCTGGGCCCAGTGGGGGTGGCCCACACTGCATTTGGGCTTATTGAGGGCCAACTTCTGAGGGGCCCTGTGCGGACAGCCCACTCGGGGCCCTCAGGCCAGCCCTAAGTGGGCCCATAGAGACCACAAAATCAGTGTGGGCCCTGTCTGGGCTGGGTGAGGGCAGCATTTGGGCTTATTGAGGGCCAGCAGTGGGCAGCCCTCACTTAAGTGTGAAGGTTGTCTTTAACAGAGGTGAAGGTGAACCAGGAAGTGATATTAAAAGTGAGTACAGATTCTATGAGTGATTTGTAGACAGCTGTTAAAATATCCTCTCTGACATCGAGCTCCTGAGTTTCCTCAGCAGGAACAGGCGTTGCTGAGCCTTCTTGTACACAGCGTCTGTGTGCTGGGAGAAGGACAGGCGGGTATTCTTGTACACAGCGTCTGTGTGCTGGGAGAAGGACAGGCGGGTATCAATCTCTGTGCCCAGGTATCGGAAAGCCTCCACCTGCTCCACTGCCTGCCCGTTCAGCCTCAGAGGTTCAAAGAGAGGTTGCTCCACTGCCTGCCCGTTCAGCCTCAGAGGTTCAAAGAGAGGTTGGGGGGAAGATGTTCGCCTCCCCCCACAACACAGCTCCTTGGTCTTGGAGATGTTAAGCTCCAGAGAGCTCTCTTTGATCCAGAGCATCAGGGTGTTAACCTGCTGATAGTAGGCAGCCAGACACATGTGGTCCTTGATGTGGGCCACCAGGGCCATATCGTCTGCATACCATGTGGTCCTTGATGTGGGCCACCAGGGCCATATCGTCTGCATACTTAAAAAGGGAAATGTCACTGTTATTGCTTGTTATGTTGTTTGTGTAAATGGAAAATAAAATCAGTGATAAAACACAGCCCTGGGGGACACCAGTGTTTAAAATCATGTTCTTGGATTTAAAACCATTTACCACCACATACTGAGGCCGGTCCTGCAGGAAGTCTTTTATCCACAGGATAAGTGATGGGTTGACTTGTAGATCCAGGAGGCGGTTGCAGAGGGTGACCGTGTTGACTGTGTTAAAAGTGGAAGAAAAGTCCATGAATAAAATCCGTGTGTGAGGGTGTGGGGAGTACAGGTGTCTGCAAACTGTGTCCAGGAGAGTCAAACAGGCATCCTCCATCCCTCGCTTTGCCTTATAGGCAAACTGTGTGCCTGTCCACCACCATAGCAGTGAGGTGATCACTCACCACCCTCTCCATACACTTACAAAGTATGGATGTGAGTGCCACTGGTCTGAAGTCCTTGATCTTCCTGGCATTGGATTTCTTTGGTACCGGTATAAGTGTGGACTCCTTCCTCATCCGTGGGACACAGCTGGAGTCAAGGAGATGCTGGAATAGCTGAGTGATGACATCACCCAGCTGAACTGAGCATTCCCTCAGCACCTTGCCCCTGAGCCTGTCCGGGCCAGAGGCTTTGTGAGGGTTGATGCGGCCCAGTATCGATGTAACCTTCCTTTTATCCACCGTGATTGATGGACAGTTACTGCTGGTGAGGGTCCAGTCATTCTGGGGGTGTGGCATGTCGAACCTGCTGTAGTAAATGTTCAGCTGCTCTGCAAAGGTGGCGGGGTCAGAACATTGGATCAGGGCTGGATTCTGGGCTCTGCCCATCATGGTATTAAGTCCCTGCCATGCCTCCCTTGCATTGCCAGTGGTGAATTTTTCCTTCACTTTGATTTTGTAGTGGAGTTTGGCCAGCCTGGTCTTCCTTCTCAACTCACAATTAAACTGTTCCACTCTGTGTGTGTCTCCCTGTAGGAATGCCACTTTTTTGTTATTCAGACACTGTTTCAGGTCCTAGGTAACCCAAGGCTTGTTGTTAGGATACAGCTTGACCTGTTTTGTTGGTATAACAGTGCCCTCACAGAAGGTCAAATAGGAGGAGATAGAGTCTGTCAGCAGATTTAGGTCTCCTTCACAGCTTTGGAAAAATATTTCCCAGTCAGTGATCTCCATGCAACCCCTTAATGCCTCGACAGAGTTATTGTTCCAGACTTGAACAGTTTTTGTTTGTGTATCTTCTGTTTTTAGATTTTGTCTGTGTTTTGGAAGCAGCAAAATGACATTATGGTCGGAGCGACCGAGTGGTGGGTGGGGCTTTGAGACATAGGCTCCCGGTATGTTACAGAAACACAGATCTAGCGTTCTGTCAAGTCTGGTAGGTGTGGTGACATACTGCTCCAAGTTTGGGAGCAGTGTGGTGACATCGCATCTGTTAAAATCCCCGAGCAGGAAGACAGGCTGATCGCTGCTCTGATTGACAGCTTTGTTGTAACAGTCAGCAATTCGCTCCGCTGCAAATGCGTTGTCAGGTCCAGGGACATACGCTAGGATAACTGTGATCTGTGTAAATTCTCGGGGGAAGATAGTGAGGTCTGAATGACACTGTCATGATTTCATGGTGTTTGCTGCATTCAGTCTCTCTGACAGTGAAGTTGACAGCCCACTTGGTGTTGACAGCCATGCAAAGCCCACCCCCAGTCGACTTCCGCGTCATCCCAGTGTCTCTGTCAAAACGGATGATCTTAAATCTATCTATATCGACCTCGGTTATTTCTTCTGACAACCAAGTCTCCGTGAAGCAAAAGAGACTGGTTTGACGGTAATCGGAGTCAAGTTTGATGAGTGCAGAAAGTTCAGTTAATTTGTTGCGTAATGACCACACGTTGGAGAGAGTTATTGCAGGTAGTGGCAGCCTCCTACCTCGTCTCCTCATTCTGTTCCGTATTCCTCCTCTGGATCCTCTTTTCCTACAAATGTTTGGAAATATTCCCTGAATGGGATACCTCAGCATCCCATTCAGGGAAAAAGGTGTCGCTTGTAGATCCAGGGAAGCAAGCCGCAGATCCAGCAGAGTCTCCCGTGAGTAGGTGAGCCTCCCTCCATGGCATGTCATGGGATTTGCCGGTGTAGTACAGATCGGAAATACTGGTTCCAGAAAGGCGGTCAGGACACACAAACTCGCTAAATACTTGATCATGGTAGTCATACTTGTTGTCGTGAAATACCCCGCTTAATGTCTTTCAGAAAACACAAAACAACTCCGAAAAACATACAAACACACAGGAGCAACACGCTGCACACACACCAAATGCCAATTCTCTTGACATTTTTTGTTTCATAACACTTTTTAGAAATGCATCTGCTTTCATACTGAGATATTTGTTCGTAGAGATTAGCTGAAATGACGATGCATGGAAGAGGACGTTTTGGCCTGGATTTCAGGCCCCCAGGAAGTGTGCTGGCCAATTTTTGTAGTGACTAAACAGTGGAATTACACCTTCTGAGCTTGTCACGACTTGCCATTGTGCCCCAAAGACTTTTTCCTATTGACTTAAATTGAGAAAGAGATGACATGAATCAATGGATACATTTTAGCATCATAACCCCCACAAAATGACTTTTTTTACTATCCGGGTTTGATCCATTCGGTCTGATAACTAATTTGGGCCCCCAGACCAAACTGGTCTTGCTTTGCTTTTTACCCTTTCTCTAACTGGGAATGTTGGTATTTGGTCATAAACCAAAGTAGTGCTGGTCGATATACTGGATGAACCAGTATGAACCAGTATGAACCACATATTGATTTTCAATGTGATATGAATTTTACAAATACCGTCACAGACCCTTTAAGGGCCGGCATCACAATGACATAATTTTATTAGCTGGAGGCAAAAACTGCCTCTCCACTACAGGGCTGTAGGCTTCATGGGAGTCTTTAAATGTGGTCTTGTTGTGTTATTGGGAGCCAGAATAGAAGGAGTCATGACTCAAAACCAGCCGCCACTGCCCGTCAACAAAAACAAAGACAACTATGGTTAAATGTGATAAGACGAAAGGACTGAACGAGGCGATCATCAAAAATGCTAGCATGTGCAGGGCACACTTCATATCAGGTTAGGGAAAAAGTATTTCCTGTTGTAGGGATGAATAACGTTATGTGTACTAAGGGTTATCATGTCCACCTCATCAGAAATTGGGAAAGGTGATTTAAAGGGACATTGTGTAACGTTTTCAGTTGTTTATTGGCAAAAATCAATGTCTGCATTCATAAATATGTCATCATTGGTGTATTATTACCTCCACCAATAATTAGACTTATTCTCATAAAAGGAGAATATCGGATTTGTTTGTACATTGGGTGGGTAAGTCGTTTGGGGGGGTTCCATAATGTTTCGCCATCTTGAAAATACATCCGCCAGCAAGGGACATATAGCACTACCAGGGAATAGCCCCCCCTTCGGCATTTTCGTTGAGAGCCAGGCCAGCGCTGCGTGACTGAGAAGCCATAGCTGCCAACTCTCACGCATTCACCGTGAGAGTCACGCAATTGGTTGATTTCACACGGTCTCACTACAATGATGAATGATGCCCTCCTGCTAGTAAGAAGAGGAAGAAGAAATATTTCAAGTCTTGCATTTTTCACCTCCAGGTATGTTGGCACGTGTGTTGTGGAGTAGTTAGTCCTTAGCTTTTAAACTTCACATTTACACACGGTAGCGTAGTGGATAGTGCCGGCGCCCCATATACAGAGGTGATAAACTTTACATTTAGTTTCTTATATGTTAGATCATGTAAAGGCATTTGGAGAGCTTTGTAAATGTCAAAAATGCTAAATAAGCAGCAAAGAGTACTTTATGTTAGTAGCTTAATTAAAATAGTAGCCTATTGCTGCAGCAGCCATCCTTTCAAGCAGCTGGGCAGAGCAAGCAGTAGACAGGCGAAAAATTCCGCTGTCATAAATTTTGGGTGCTAACTGAGCATATGCTCATTGATGGACATATTTCACAGAACTGAGCCATTGTTTGTTTATGTGATTGACAAAATGTGATTGGAATTGCACTTATGTGTTCATTTGGTAGTCACCACACTAAAATGATGTAAAACAAGGCAAATTAGAAACATGATTCATGACAAATGCAAGAGACAAATTTATATTAATATCAACAGAGCATTTATTTTTTAATATAAATATATGCCTAAGTAGTGTTGCATTGCATGGAAAAGGGATACTTCAGCTGCCAGTATCTAGTTTAACAGAGGAATTTAAATGTACCAAGGCCAGGACAGAGCTCTTGTTATCTGAGAGTAAGGACGTGGTAGTTAGGAGTGTGGTTCCAAATCCAACCAAGGGGAGGAAGTGGAGCCCAAGATCGGTAGTTCAGGAGGCAGAGGCAGCTCTTAGGCATGCAGAGATTGTAGGTAATGTTCAGTTTGGCCGGGGAGGCCTGGGGCTCGGCTCAGGCAAACCGGTATGGAATAAAGCAGGTCTCAAAGATAAAAGAAAGCTGGTTGTGGAACAGATACGTAGACAGGAGGAGATATTAAGGGGTGCAAAGGTAGTGGCCCAGGCTAAACAGGGACAGTGGTTGAATTGGGAAAGTGTAGAGAAGAGGAAGTTTAGTTGGAGGGATCTGTGGAGTATGGAGGAGAATCGTATTAGATTCCTGGTAGGGGCTACATACGATGTGTTACCAACCCCCCAGAACCTAAAACTGTGGGTAAATGGGGACCCATCATGGCCATTGTTTCAGGTACCGCAACCTTAAAGCATATTTTGTCAGGCTGTAAAGTTAGCTTGTCACAAGGCCGATATACATGGCGACACAACCAGGTGTTGAAAAGTTTAGCTGCAGGCATCGAAGGGAAACAAAGACAGGTAAATTCGGAAGGTTTTAAGAATAGGAGTTTAGCAATTCAGTTTGTCCGTGAGGGGGAGAAATACAGAAGGGATAAGTTAGCAAGGAGACAAGGGTGTGGCCGCCTAGAAGGTGCTTGTGATTGGGAAATGCAAGTAGATTTAGGGGGAAAGCTTGTTTTTCCCAGGAAATAGTTTGTACCAATCAGAAAGCTTGTTTTTCCCAGGAAATAGTTTGTACCAATCAGAGGCCTGAAATAGTGTTGTGGTCAGTGAGTCAATGGATAGTTTATTTCATTGAGCTGACAGTTTCTTGGGAAGACTCAGTGGAAGAAGCCTATGAAAGGAAAAAGTTTAGGTATGCAGACTTAGGAGCAGAAGCTGAGCAGCAAGGATGTAAAACTAGGATTTGTCCAGTGGAAGTGGGGTGTAGGGGATTCATAGCAAGATCAGCTGTCTCGCTCCTGGGGGAACTCAGAGTGTGGGGACAGAGTTTGAGGAAGACAGTAAAGAAAATGTCAGATGAAGCAGCTAGATGTAGTCAGTGGATTTGGATGAGGAGGAATAATGTCAGTTGGGGGCCAGCAGGGGGAACTACTAAGCAGGATACATAACTCCTTGAGATCAGATGGAGAGATCCACCAATCAGTCCTCTCAGGAGAAAACCCAGGAAGAGGAAGTTTATTTAAGTGTGGGAGTGGCCTATTTGAATCCCTTTTGTTTGAGACCTTGCTGCAAGGTGAGTGTGTTCACTGATCCTGTGAGTTTATCTTCTCTATCTCCTTTAACTTTAGCTTATATTGGAGTTATGCTATGTAGCGTGTGAAATAGACTATGGTGAATGTGCTAGGAAAGGTAGTATTGGCACTGTCTCTACCTGGAGGTTGCATAAACAGAGCCTGGGTTTGTTGAAGGTGGCAGTGCTGTTTGGGCTGAGAAAGCCATTTGTAAGTAAGGAAAAAGAGGTTGTCTTATGGGCTCATCTTGGGGAGGTAGACTGTAAAGCCTAACCCGGCGGGGGAGTGTTATAGCCTTAATTAGGCTATTCTCCGTGGGTCTACATCCTCTGTGGTAGTATAGGTAAGGTAGAAATTGTTGTGAGGGCTCGTCTTGGGGAGGTAGACTGTACAGCCTAACCCGGCGGGGGAGTGTGATAGCCTAACAAGGCTTCCTTCCCTGGGTCTACCTCCTCTGTGGTAGTATAGGTAAGGTAAAGGAGGTTGTTCGGTCAGTGTGGGGAGCAGTGAGACCTGGCATTAGGGGAGTGTCTCTGGGACGCCAGAGATCACTGTCTAGCCTCCTGGAGGTGTCGTGGGACCAACTAGACGAAACACTGGTGAAAGGAGGTTCCCACCTGATGACCCCAAAGACATGTTAGTTATCACTGCTCACTGGTCTGTATAGTTAAGCCTTGCCATAATAGCTTATGATAGGGCTTAGGAGGTTATTCACTGAGTGCTGATCCTTTCTCTAGAGCACAAACTTCTTGTGTTTATTTGAAGAATATGTCGATGTAATAGGCCACATTATGTTAAATGAAGGTTTTGTAGTTACCTGTTTTATTTGGTAAAGAAAAGAAAAATGAAGTATTAAAACATAATTGTGTGTGATATTAATAGGTAATAATAAATAGGTATTAATGTGTAGGCCCAAACAACAAAATTGTGGTCGGCCCTGCTGAATCTCACTCCAAGGTTTTTTGAAAAGTTGGCAGCCCTGGAGAAGCCGAAGGAGAGGCGCAAGAGGCGCTTCGCCACTACCCCGGCAAATTTGAAAGCCTGCACTACTGCAGCATAACAAAGTCCCACTCTTTGAGCATAATGCAGGATCATGCATATGCAGAATCACGGGAGACAGAATTCTTGTTGCTAAGAAAGCACAAAAGGCAATCAAAAAGGCAACGTGACTGGCGAATTTAAAAAATGAGGGTCAACATCAGGGTAGCCTTTCCCAGGTGGAAAGAGCTGCTGAAGGAGAAAGGTTTTAAAAGGGACGCTGAAGTTGCCTGCTTTCTTCTCGACAGGTAAGTAAACTTTACTGCCTAAATTAGCCTACAGCTAACTTTTTTCATTGGCTTGGTTAGCCTATCGTTACCACAGGCAGCATATCAGTAGAAAAACACACTAGCCTCATTGGTGCAGGATTGACGGAATAAAAAAAATTGTATACCCACTACCTCCATCAGTAGTTTTCTTTGTAGGCCTATCGGACATAGACAGCGGTGGTAAGTGACAGTCTTACATCTGCTAACTGTAATGTAGCCTATGTTTTTTTTCTCAAGGGACATTTCATTTAGCCTAATTCATGCTAAGAGTCAGGCCCGGACTGCACATAGGGAGAACCGGGACTATTCCCGAAGTTCTGTTCTGTTACTGGCCAGCTGGCCTGCCTGTCATTTTTTTCCCAACAGGCAGGTCAGGCCAATACAATCACAGGCCAGCGCCGCTGTCAGTGGCGTAGTGATGCGAGGAGAGGGATGAGGTGTGTGAGGTTGAGCCACTTGTCAGTTGTCAAAAGACAAGATGTGATTGGTTTGTTTCGATTTACACCCACCCCAACAGTCCTACGTTGTAAACACAGCCAGCATGGTGAGGAGGGGGTTTGTCAACTCGCTTCGCGTGTGTCTGTGTAGGAGCCCGCTGGCACTGAGACGTAAGGGAAAGTCGAATGAATGAGTACTCCATGAAGTATCACATGACATGGTTTCATCAATGTTATCATAGCTTTTTGGTACACAGCGGCTACCGTAGTTGCAATACGCATTTAAAAAAGTGAGGCGCTAGAGTGCGCTATCCATTTGAACGCAATATACGATTTCAACGTTAGATGGGAGAAATTCCTACACACTGTGTCTTTAAGGGACTCTGAACATGCCATGGTTGTTGTTGCCAGACGGGCTGGTCTGAGTATTTCAGAAAGTGCTGATCTATACAACCATCTCTGGGATTTACAGAGAATGGTCCGAAAAAGAGAAAATATCCAGTGAGCGGCAGATCTGTGGGCCAAAATGCATTTTTGATGCCAGAGGTCAGAGGAGAATGGCCAGACTGGTTTAAGATGATAGAAGGGCAACAGTAACTCAAATAACCACTCGTTACAACCAAGGTATGCAGAAGACCATCTCTGAAACAACACGTCCAACCTTGAAGCAAATGGGCTACAGCAGCAGAGGACCACAGAGGGTGCCACTCCTCCCAGCTGACAACAAGAATGAGTCTACAATTCACACAGGCTCACCAAAACTTGACAATAGAAGAATGGAAAAACGTTGCCTGGTCTGATGAGTCTGGATTTCTGCTGCAACATTCAGATGGTACGGTCAGAATTTGGTGTAAACAAAAAGATTTTAGTGTAATGGTGTGGGGGATATTTTATTGGCACACTTTGGGCCCCTTAGTACCAACTGAGCATCGTTTAAACGCCACAGCCTACCTGGGTATTGTTGCTGACTGTGTCCATCCCTTTATGACTGCAGTGTTCCCATCTTCTGATGGCTACTTCCAGCAAGATATCACGCCATGCCACAAAGTTCAAATCATCTGAAACTGGTTTCTTGAACATAACAATGAGTTCACTGTACTCCCATGGCCTCCACAGTCACCATATCTCAATCCAATGGAGCCCCTTTGGGATGTGGTGGAACGGGAGATTCACATTATGGATGTGCAGCCGACAAATCTGCACCAAGAATTAAAAAGGGGGTCCAATCCGGTACTAGCAGGGTGTACCTAATAAAGTGGCCAATGACAATATGGCAATAAAAAATGTTTTTATAGACGTTCTAAGCAGTCCTGACTGTAGAATAAGACACAATAAACCTATATAAAGGCCCAGTCATGCAACAAATTTAAACAATACCCTGATATACTGTCATACTGCCAGAATCTTAAAAGATGCCATGATACATCTATTTGGTCATACCACCCAGCACTCGTCCAAAGTACTGGATGCATTTAAATGTTGACCTGATGATGGTGCCAGTTGAAAAGTCAGAAGACACCAAAGTAATTACAGCTCATCCTGAGGGGAACAACAACAGTTTTATCACAATCCATCCAACAGTTGTTGCAACATTTCACTTGAAAAATATGAACCTCGAGGTGATGCATGAGTACAGTTCTGGGAATCACCAAAGTCAGTAATTTGTCCTCTGAATGTCAGTTTCATCTCAGTCCATTCAATAGTTCAGTCTGGACCAAAGTGGTGGACCAGCTGACATTTCTGTCCCCAGAGCGACAACGCTGGTGTGGCTAAAAATGCTTTTAAAACTGGAAGGATGGAATTTATGTATTTTAGGAAACAAGTTGCTTATATCGAGGGGTTTAGTCTTGAATTCTTCAATTAAAAAATGCCAATAAAGTGCCTGTATGCAAAACTCCCAAACATGTAATTACAGTATCATGTAAGATCAGATAACTTACGTGACATTGTCATAGTGTTGCTGTCGATGGTTACGTTGACAGTTGTGCTCACGCAGGTTCCATTTCTGGGAAAAACAAGAGAGTAAGTGATGAGGTCATACTCTGAGGACTTCTTATTCATATTGACTGATGAAGTTAAGATTTGTTCCACTGATGAAGACTGAATGATACATTTTAAAGCTCTGAAAAAGTCTCTTAAGCGGACCTTAAATTATTCTTTTGTCAAACTACTCCTGAAGTCAGCATGTTGAGGTCAGGTCAGCACCTGACTTTAGGCGTGATTTTGATTTGATTTATTTATTTAGAACATAAAAAAAAAAAAATAGAAATAAAATAGTATATGTTGTAGAAAAAACCTACAAAACAGAGACAAACAGTAAATGATGAACAGACTTACAATGAGAAACATAAATTAACATTTCATGTCCGAAAAGGAGTAGGAAAAAGCATCATGCTTGTCTATACTAATCCATCACTAATCAAACTATTACATAAATACACTATCTTCACCATCGATTAAACACACATCTGCACCACTGCACTTCTTAATCAACACATTCTCACTCTGACCCTGTCACATATTGACATGCTTGGTCATGGACTTTCCACATCCGCATACGACGTGCAAGGTACCCTGGGTGCGTTGGTTGTTGATGTTCTGACACACCATGTCAAGTTCTCTTCTTTCAAGATACACCTCTGTTTTCACAGGGAATTTAACCTTTACATACAGTCTCTTTCCAAATAAACGCATTATGTTGGTACAACACCGCTCTCTCGGGTGAAGGTCAGTGTTTGTTGGACCCATTCACCACCCCTCCTGCCTGCCCCACTTTGACTTTCGACACCTTAACTTTCGTCCTTGCCCTGCCGCGTTTGCCCCGATGACGACAGGTGGCGTTAAACTATAATTGCAACCGGCTGTGTATCAGGCCAGTGTATCATGTTAAAGGATGACTTTTTCGTTGGTTTCTAACACCACAAGTCGCTGCCCAAGCACCGGATTTCAACGACTTTGGAGTGAGACCAGGCTCTCTTAGTACCTGATTTCCAGTACTACCCCATGTATAAAATGAATACGAATTGAGAATACTGACAACAGTCTCACCCTGAGTGTGCTTTACATTCCCTCTAATCATTTCTGTACCTTGTGAAGATACTGTCTTTGTACCTCTTTTTAAATTGTATGATATCTTTACTTTGTTTGATTTCTTCACCCAGTACGTTCCACAAAAAAATCACCCCATGCTTTTCAGAGTGGTGCGAAAACAACATTGTTTCAAATTTAGTATACCTCTGAAGTTGTAACCCCCTTCCCTGTCCAACAACAGTTTTTGGATGTAGGCAGGTAGTAAGTTATTTCTTGCTTTGTACATGATTTGAGCCGCTTTAAAATCCACCAGATCCATAAATTTCAGTTCATGTGACTTCAAAAAGAGGTTATTAGTGTGTTTCCTGATATCCAACATTGTGTAGGATTCCTATGGCTCAAGTCTGCAGTATGTATAATGGTTGTCGGGTGGTTTTGTAGGTGTTTCCCCAAACCTCAACAAAATATTTCACATAAGGCAATATCAGAGAACAGTACAGAGTATACAGTGCTTTGTAATTGAGTATATGCCTGGCTTTTCCCAAAACTGCAACACTCCTTGTCAACTTTGTTCTTACATAATGCCATATGTGGTTTCCAGCAGATTATGTGGTGTATTATCACACCAAAAAATGCGTTTTCGGATACTCTTTCAATAATAACATCGTCTTTCTTAATAGATACTTACCAAACAGCATTAGTTTGGTTTTGCTCAGATTTTATGATAATTAACCACATCTTTTAATGTATTCATTTCTGATGTGACCACCTCCAGAACCTACTGTAAATTGTCCCCTGAGCAGAAAATGTTCGTAGATCCGCAAATAATACAGTTTTCAATATTTCTGATACTTTACATATGTCATTAATATACAAAACAAACAAATTGGGCCCTAAAACTGACCCCTGTGGAACTCCACAAGTAACGTTCAAACGTGAAGATTTATGTTGACCAATCTGCACGAACTGTTGACAGTTCAGTATATAGTTATTAAGTCAGTTCAACAAAACCCCTCTGATGCCATACCTTTCCAGACCATGGTAGCTGTTAATAAACTATGGTGCAAATCAGTTGATATAATAGGGAACTATATAACTTGTTGAATAAAACACCACAAAGTAAATGTGGTAATCAGTCCATACTGTTTCTAAACATTTACATGCTCGTACAGTTAGGCCTATTATCAGTTAGAAATGAAAATGGACGTGTGGTGTGCAACATGGGAAAAGTGTCGATTGCATGAGTCTCACAGTCAATGCCTGAGACTCGGCAGCCCTGCAGTTAAAAACAGGGAAATTTCCGAGGACAGCTCCAGCCGAGGACAGACCAACAACAATGGGGGCAGTCCTTGGAAGACGGTAACAGTCCCTGGAAAATGGTGACGTCTGGTCACTCTGAAAAAATCCATAGGCTTTTTGTTGAGAGAACCAGTGTGACGCTAACAACTATGGCCTATGGCCTATGAATAAATGTCATCCCTGTAGCACTCTGTGATGCAGCAGAGCAAACTTGTGTGTTTTTACATTTCACATTAAAATAAAACAAATCAATGGATCCTGTAGTTAAAGGGAAATTTCAGTTTATTTGTCCTGCCTATCGTCCTAGGAGACAGGTTAAAATAAACCGAAATTTCCCTTTAACAATTAATAAATTCAGTGCCAGTTATTATAGCCTACCTGCTTCCACACCAACTACATCATCACTTGGCAGAAGTCATTACACACAGTGAAGCTTTCAGCAACCTTGCACTACCGGTAAAAAAACGACCTACTCTGTCCTGCCTGCCTGACGCATCACATCCATACCCCATGTATTCCAGCCATAAGAAGGCAAAGTGATCATCTTTAGCAGGTTTAACGTGTGTTAGGGAAATTAATGTTGTCTTAATTATGATGAAAATATAACTACAGAAATTATTATGTTGTGTATTTGCACTATTACCCACTCACATCTTGTTCTCCTCAGACATAACGTCTCTATCGCCGCTTGATGACGGGCTGAGGTTTATCCAGCAGCTCTCGGTTAGCTTCAGGATGTTGTTAAAGACTTCACCATCACTGTAACCTGCAATGAGGTTTGTCCTGCCATACATCTGCACAAAAACACGGAGTCAATAAGTGACAGCAGACACAGTTATTTCAATAATGGAGGGCTTAACACTGAACCTCAGTGGTTTTGGTAACAATCATAATCTCTTGTTATTTGATCACATTTTTAATGGTACTTTTGCCAGTATTTAACTCTTCTTCTCAGGCAGACCTCTTTAGTCATTTAACATTTGCAAACATATTCATGGGGAAAAAGTAGACCAGCACATTTATACTCCACAAAGTTAGGTGTTAAGCAAAAATTTAAAAAGGCACCTAACACTAGCTGGACTAACACAACTGTTCTGTGACAAATCATCTGAAATCAAAGGAAAATAAGACAGGAGTCAGATGAAGGCTTACTATTGAGCGGTCAGCCAGAGACAGAGGTGTGACCAGGGGTTGGCATTCTTCAGGTGACAGAGCCGAGGTGCTCAGAAACAGCCCCACTACCAGGAGATGACTGCTGATCCACAGATTCATGATGCTACAGCTGATCAGCTTCGGAATGTAACTAGAAGAGATCTCAGGTGATGGCTGCACGACACAAAAGCAGCGATGACTGAGCTTCACCAAGCTGGTCAGCCTTTATAGAAGCGAAGCCTTTTTAAAAAAAAATTTGCCCAGAGTTGACCAACCCATATTCTATAGCCAGCATTCCTCTCTGCAAGTTCAACAGGGATATCAGGGTTTCCTGTTGTTGTAGGATTTCATAACCACACTGTTGGTTTTGTGTAGTAATCAGTGACTGATTTGTTGAAGGGTCGTTTACTGTCATAAGCACATGGCATATTTTTCACAACTTGTTTATGAAAATGGACAAAGTGCAAAATGGGTGGTCTGGGGGCCCCAGGCAGTCCCATGTAGACTTTTCCATACTTCCAGCTAAAAAATACAGTATTGATGTGCCAAATTTCAGGTGCTCTAACATCATAAGAGACAGAGATATGGCAAAAATGACTATCTAAGGTTGCAGTGTAGTGTTTTGAGATGCTAAAATGGTAATGTGGATTCATTGCTAGGACCATAAAAAATTTGTGTGAAATTGTGCCTATACGTGGACATTTTGTGTGTAAAGTCTACATGTCATGGTGCTGTAATAATATGGAAAGTGCAGTGTACTGCACACAAAATGCCCACACAAAGACCTCTTTACACTTACATTTTCATTGTATGTATCCACATCACCATTTCAGGATCTCAATACAACAATAAATTGCAACCTTGGCTCATCATTCTTGTCAGTTCCCGGTATGTGGAAGGAATCCACAGTGGTAGCTGTGGCAATAGTCAGGTCTCCGAAATCTTTGAATGGCTATCACCCTGTGGCCTTGACATCCCTCGTTATGAATACATTTAAACACATTGTCAAATCTGAACTCTGAAGCCCCGTTTCCACCAAAGCATCAGAGAGATAGAGGCCAAAGAAAGAACAACAGAAATCGTTTTGCCAAACGATAGTTGTAAAATTTCGCTTACCTTTGTTGTTTTGCCGTGAAAAGTCTATTCTACCGGTAAAACACAGTACATCCTGTTAGACCAACATGTTGTGCTGCATTCAAATGCAATAGTACACAACTGCAGCCGTGGTACAAACCACGCCCCCTACAAACCATGCCCACAATGCTAAACTATGCTAAACAGAAGAAGAAGAAGAACGAAGAGCGCGAAGAGCGCGAAGAGCTCGAAGAGCGCGAAGATCAGCGAAGATGGCGATGCCGACACAGGTAAGACTTCTACTCAAACATTGTTTTAAATGCTAACGTTACTTTTAATTCTTAAACGTTGGGTAAAATATTGTAAGATGATGACCCTTAGTGATTTTTTTCAAAGCCACCAGACTCTATTTGAAGAAAACAAATATTATTATTGTAAGGGGGGGGTCTCACTGTCAACAACTTAACTATTCTATTATTGTCACTGTTAATCATTTAGCTTGGTATAGACAGTCTGGAGGCTACATTGCCCTGCAGTTGAATTATGTCTTTTTTGTTCGGCATCACATGCCTGGGCATTGATAACAGGAATTGATAAGCTCTGAGACATATGATATCGGTTCCAATTGTTCTCAATTTACCATCCCTAATTGTCATGCTGTATGATAATTAGGGATTACCATGCAGCGTCATAATAATTAGAATTGGTATCATGTGCCCCCAAGCTTATCAATTCCTCTCATCACTGCCCAGGCATCTGATGCTGAACAAAAAAGGCAGAACTCAACTGCAGGGCAGTGCAGCCTCCAGACTGTCTATAGCAAGCTAAACGATGAACAGTGGAAATAATAAAACAGTTAAGTTGTTGGACAACGGGTAGACCTACTTTTCTTCACACAGAAAATTGATTAGGAATTGGACCAATAAGTAGAACTGATAATTCTAAAAATTCCCATCCCTAAGATTCACACGTATATTTGAATTTTGAATGGTTTCCGGGTTACCTAAGGGAAAAAGCCTCTCATTTTAACAGTTATGTTATTTCTGTGCCTCTTAAAATTAGTTTTCAGTCAGACATTGTGGGCTCAGTTGATATTCTGTCACATTTCATATTACATTCATAGGTCTTATGAGCTCTCAGTAGTGCTTGAAACAATGAAATAATACTCTTATTTTGAGTTTATTAGCTCAAGTGGAGGCTCACTCATTCAATCTGCAAAAGTTTAGGTTCTATGCATAGACCCTCTGATCAAATACAAATATATTCTGACACAGTTATTGCTCTGAAAATGTACTGTTTATCAATGCATGTATTTACAAAACCGTACACAATTTATTTTCTGTAATTCTTTCTGAATATAGTGTCTACAAATGCCACCCTAGTTGTGTGGCCAGCAGTCACTATCATTAGCCATGTTTCCATCAGCCTGTTTAGATGCGCATCTAGAAGTATTGCATCGGAAAATTATGATGGAAATGCAAAAGTTTGAATTAAATTCCCATGATTCGCACAAACTAAAATACGCTCACTTTAGCCAGGTTTTGGTTGATTTGAAAAAATGTTGATTCGCAAAACGGGGGATGAAAACAGTTATGTTCGAATTAAGTCTGACGTAACGCACCTCTCTCCATGGTAATATCCACACTCTGGGTCGGGAAGGCGGTAATGCATTTACAAGTTGGTTGCCAACCGCCAGAAAACGTAGAAGAGAATGCGAGACTTGTTTTGTTTCCGGTTCTGCGGAAAACTCGCGCGAGTTCGTAGTTTTCACCAAAGTCCATACATTTAATGGAAACACACAGGATTCGTATTTCTTTTAATGTGTATTTCCCAATGATTCTAATCACTTTTGGATGGAAACATAGCTATTGTGGCTTTTGCCCAAAAATAATTATTTGAAAGGAGCTGTTCTATGAACACAAAGAAGTGCGTAACTGCACACCAAGGAGTCAACACAAGTCCACCAATAGCTCCAGCAGCAGCAGTGACAGTCCCTAAAATATTGCTGTCATTCTGAAGCCCTGTCATCTAGGGTAAGTAGTGTTAAGTTCTTGCCAGTACTATTACCAAAACCTTCATTGCTTCATATTGTTCACCTCTCCTGGCTTCATGCATTTTTAAAAAGCAAAGTCAAAAACCAAACAAACAAATAAAAACATTTCAATATTTTACTGTACCTGTATGAAGTAGAAAGAAATTAGAAACACTTCACAACGTGTATAGTAAAATATATGTTTAATGTTTAGGGTGCTTGCATGTATGAAACCTTAATGAACACTTAAACCCATGCATGTCATCTTTTTCTTTTTCTCTTTTCCTCTTTACCTATTTTTCGATCAACATCCGCAATAAACTCAATAAACCATTTAAATATTTACTATTTAAATCACACTGACAGAATCTGTGGACTTTGGTTGGTTTCATTTATTGTTTGTCCTGTCTCGGTGGAAATGGCGATTTTTGACATCCGTGGTCCAGTTGTGGAAAAATCAAACGTCCCAGTACAATAAATCAAACGCACCCCAACCGCTGTGTTTCGGAAGTAGACGTGCATGCGCGGTCACGTACTGCTGAGAGTGAAATCTCTGATCGTTAGCTCCACGCAGCTTGTTCAAGCTGTTCTCTGTGTTGTTGAAATTAAACAAAATAACATGAAACATATCTGCTTATTATGCCACTGATTTTAATTGGGATATTTTTTAATGAACTGAATGACATCTAATGGAGTGTTGCACGTCTCGAAGGCTGGGCTTATAGGAGAGAGGGAGATGTCTGGGCAAGGCTCCGTCCAGCATGGGCCAAAACATAGCACGGACGGTTCAGAAGCAAAAAAGGTTCTATGTTCCCCGCTTACACATAAAGGGTTCTATGTTTCCCGCTTGGTTTTTCTAAGTGGGAGAAAGGCTTCCACTGGGGTGAAACAGGTTCAGTGTAGGCTCAGTGGCTTGAAGTGAAATATTTTATTTACATACTCAAAGGAGATTACAAAGAATACCCTATAAACCTCCTTTTCCTGAATCCGAATCAAATAAATGCCCTCAACTTTCAGCAGTTCATGTGTCTATGTGTTGTCTTAAACACACAGCAGTGGTTTTCGTCTGGTTGTTCCTTCTCTAGGTAATGCTGCGAATCTATGTGTGGTATCTCCATCATATCATAAATGGGCATCTTGGATAGGTCCACAGACCAGGGCAAACAACATTGTATTCAACACAGAATACATGAAGGTTCAAGGCAGAAAGCAGGCAAACCCAGCAGACCAGGCAGAAATGGATGTTACAGAGGACAGATTGATAAATGAAATTACGAACTTGAAGGTGAGATTAGCTTCTATATTTTCCCCTGAAATGGTAATATTTATTAGGTGCATATTTGTGCACAACAAACTTGAGTATAAGCAATGCATTCAATGCAATTTCTGCTATCATCTTTGCATTAAAGCTTATGTGGCTGTTCAAATATTTGTTCATGTTTTCACAGGTTGAGGCAGTGCGAAAGTGCCAAACAGTGTGGCCTTGGCTCAACAGGATCCAAAATGGATCTTGTCATTCGCTTGAGAGACCAGATGAAAAGCCGCAGCGCTTATGACAAGGTTTTCTAAAAAGTCTGGGGTGCGTCTGGTAAGTTTATCAAAAAAACAAAACAACAACAATATTTGCTTAGAATAAAATGTATGTAATAAACAGTATTTTTAACACTATCAAAGTACAATGTGATTCAGAGGAAACACTTATATGTATTTTTCCATCTCTTTTTTTTTCATGTTAAAGTGATAGTTCAGGTTTTTGGACATGAAGTTGTGTGAAACGCTGACCATCTGTAGCTCTGATGTGACGGTGTCACTACTCTCAATGAGCCTCCTGCTCTGAGAAATCGCCCGTAGCTTACCAGAGAAAAAGTAGTTCTGAAGATATACGGGGGACACGTACACATATACAAAAGGTTTTAAGCTACAAAAAAGTATGCATGTGTTTTGTTAGACTATTTCAATCATTTTAAAACATCCCTGCATTACGTCAGACCTTGCTATCAATTGGGACTATTTTCTGGCCAGTATCACTCCGCCGTGCAGGCCCGCAAGACAGCACAGCAACAGAAATCAATAAGACAGTTCATCACCACGCCGTGCAGGTGCGCAGGATAGCAACAGCTAACGAAAACTTCATCGGCTGTTTCCAACAGAGAGTACATTATACGTGGCCTCGTTTTACTGTCGGCATTTAGTTTATTATATTAGGCTAACTGCTAAATCCATGACATGAGTAATCAGTCACATGGAAATGTGAATTCATATATGATTCTGACCAGTCTCTGCTTTGTTCTGGTGGTGGGTTAGCCAAAGTTGCCTACGGGTTACATCTGTAACAGGAAACCGATGGAATTGGGAGCCGGCGATGTTTTTATTCCCACACCTGTTCGCACCATTTTGGTATTCCTCTGTTTACCTACAGCAGCTGACGAGGGCGTGTCGTGAGCCTGAGCCGGTGTTTGCGCTGTAGTAGTAGGTATATAGGGCTAGTACATCTTTTCCCTCACTAATAATAGCCTACTGGTTCTCTGTTGGAAACAGCCGATGAAGTTTTCGTTAGCCAATTGATAGCAAGGTCTGACGTAATGCGGGGATGTTTTAAAATTATTGAAATAGTCTAACAAAACACATGCATACTTTTTTGTAGCTTAAAACCTTTTGGTTACGTGTCCCCCGTACATCTTCAGAACTACTTTTTCTCCGGTAAGCTACGGGCGATTTCTCAGAGCAAGAGGCACCTGAGAGTAGTGACACCGTCACATCAGAGCTACAGATGGTCAGCGTTTCACACAACTTCATGTCCAAAAACCTGAACTATCACTTTAAGGTGGCTGGGCAATGATAATGTGCCCTTGTGGAATCGTTAATTCAATCAAATTTAATGCGAGTGCTGAAAATCCACTAGACTATTGCGACATGCTGCTGTCTTTTAAGTGCTTTCCAAATGTCGTTATATACGATTTTGTGAGAGGTTTGGCCACGCACACAAACCTGCGTGAACCTGAAAAAATCCCCTTCAGGCCAAATGAGGGCAGACTGGCTGAAGCCACACCAGAGAACCTTCATTCTGCGCAGAGAGGTGACCTGAAAATAAACCTGCGATGGCTGAAGATGAAAAAGGAGCCCGCAACATAAATGCACACCCTTCTACAGGATCTGCAGATCTCTATGCTCTGTATGATACTTTCCACGAGGACAACACAAAAGAACCGAAAGATTGCCTGAGGAAAATTGCCCTCGTACCTGAACTACGTGGCTGGGTAAACTCTCAAGCAGCAGAGCAGTGAGATATATACTTCTTATATATGATGTCTCCGGGGAGTCATGTTTTTTCCATGCGATGCATTATTCATCATCACAACACCATGGTGAATGAGAATTGAAGTGTTGGAGGGCTGTGTTGATCTGAGACTGCAGACATTAAAACAAGCATGGGAGAGATGGTAGCTGATTTAACAAGTGTTATGTGATAATAACAAGATGCAAAGATTGCTGACAGTGACAGAAAAATGTTATAGAACTAAAACATTGCAATTGTGTTTATTATTGTTGTATTTCATGCCTGAATACCTCTGCAATGTAAACAACTGGTACATGTGTTATTCTTACCTGTTGTGCTCTTCAACCAGCGTCATCCACTGCCTTTAGCAGCCTCACGCAGCTCCTTTTGTTTTTGCTTCCACCTCCTCTCTTTACGAGGCATGTCTGCACAATGAAATATCATGATTAATAAAAGAAACTCTGATTCCCCAGCGCATGCTAGGCTTGTGCCGGTTTGAAAATTTTCCAACCGGTTTGATTTAAAGCCAAATATCTAACCGAACCGATATATCGAATTATATACCTAATTTTGTGAGTTTATTTCTCACACACACTCTTTTATACCCACAGCCATCAGACTTCATAATTCTTTGTTTAATAGATGATCTTACAGACTTCTTTGAAATTTTCTTTGGGGATTAATAAAATTCTTCTTATTCTTATTACACTGACTGTTGTGATCCCTCAAAAGTAGTAAAAAAACATTTTCAATATTTACATAAACACTGAAATTAATTTTGGGATTGGTATTATAACTATGAAAATGGGACTGTGGTCAAGATAATTTGAAAAAAGATACAGAAGGATGAGCAGCAGGGGATATTTGCAGCACAGCTGGTGGAAAAGTGAATATGTGCACAAAGGTGTGCTATACATAATATGCTATACTATGTTTTGTATTGTGTATATTGTGTTTATACCGCATGTTTATACAGTATATATATACTGTATAAATATATATATATCTATATATATATATCCCACTCTGGGGTTGAGGTGAATAAAAGAACTGTGTTGTGACCTAAATAACATGCTGTTGCTATCTGCAGAAAGTATTAAAGCATGAATTCCCGTATTTTTAATGTACGAAAGCATCCTGTATCATAACTACATGTGTGCCGTTTGTAACAAACCAAACCGCGTGAAAATCAGTTGAAAATTCAGTGAGTTATTCTATTTTACTTGTGCATACAGATCCTTCCTCAATAGAAGTGAATGCACTGTGGAGGCGAAGCGAGACCCATCCAAGATGGCAGCCGGCTGGGACGTCGGCTCCAATAGGCAGCGGCAGTCAATGCGACGTCTATGTATATATGTCTATGGTTCCAACCCCCCAAATAATACCAGGAACTTCTTCAGTGGAAACGGGTTACTAGGGCAACAAACTGAATGACTGCTGACTCCCTCGCACTTTTCCCTGCCCCCAGTGAAATTTGATCTCTCGCAGCAGCAGTAGACAGCTGAGCGGAGTGGAGCTGCAGAGTCCCTCTGAAGCCTCTGAGACAAACTAAACAAAACACTTGTAGGCTCCTCTACTTCATTTATAAACAAACATAAACCTTATTAAGTTGTCATAATGCATGTTACAATGCAAGATAAGTTGAATATAGAATATAGTCCCTTGACACACCGCCGATGTGAAAAGCCTTTTTTTTTTTTTCTCCTCCGGTTTATCCCGTTAATGTGAATTAAACCGGGTGGAGCTCTTAAACCGGACCGAGTACACGCATAGTGACTTTTCATTCCTTTTCCAGAAATACTGTATACTATGGCCACAAGTCTGCTCCATGATGCTGATCCAGAATCTGTCCTTAATTATTTATTCCTAGTGCTATAATAATAAAGTAATAATAATAATAATAAGAATAAAGTAATAACGTAATCAACATAACATAATGTATTTATGCTTACATTCAATTTGTTTGACTATCCACTTTGCGCAAGGCAGAAAGCTAATTAAATGTTTAAATTTAATTTAAATTTAATTAGATATACATATATTTATAGATGCATACGTACACACAATAGTTAGTTAAAACTAGTCCATACCCGGGGATGTATTATGTATAGAGGAATGAGAAATCAAAAACAGTATATTAGAGGAGATGCAAAATCAGAGCACTGTAAATGCACTGTGTAATAAATATTAATGTAAGACAAACAATGCACACTGTATTTAGAAACATGCTTTATGGCAAAATACATGGAGCATAGTTTTGGCTGACGGCACGTGCGTGCGTGGGGCCATGCGCGGGCGCACAGGTACAGCTACATGTTCTCTGAATATGCTGAGAAAAAGTCCGGTCTCTGTAGGCAGCCCAGGCTCCGCAAATGGCAACAAAAACATTTGGGTCCAGGCTGCACCATCCAGCCAGCGCGAGACCAGCAAAAGTAAGCACACACACATTAACGTGGTGCCCCTGTCTCACAGTCTCGAGCAAATGCGCACATGTGAACGCGAAGCAGTTAGAGCTACAGGCTACAATGAGGCTAAAAAGAGAGTTCAATGACGTTTTTCCAAACAACTATTTATGTCGGGGCTTCAGGACACTTGGATCACTACGGACGAGCAGTATGGAGATATTTTGTGGTTTCAATTATGTGTTTTTGGACATTTGAATCTGAGGCGCCATAAGCCTCCATTAGATGGAGTTGTGCTGCTACCTCCTCTCCCCTTGGATCTCCGCAAGTGTTGTGAGGACTCTAAAACTTCACCTGATCCTCCATCGGCATGAGGGTGAGTAGATAATGGCTGAATTTTCATGTTGGGTGCACTATCCCTTGAAGGGGGGGGGGGATTGGGAGCTAGCTCTGTTGTGTTTGATAACATTTTTCATTGTAAAGACGTTGAAATCTTGTCCCTGACATTAAGACCATTCTATCTGCCCAGGGAATTTGGATGCGTACTGCTCTTTGTGGTATACGCACCTCCCAGTGGCAATGCGAAGCAAGCAGCAGCCACTGTTGCAGACTGTGTCCACACGCTGCAGCAACAACATCCTGAGGCCCCAGCAATTGTCGGAGGAGATATGGACCAGTGTAAATTGGACTTAACAATGCCAGGATTTATACAATATGTGAAGGGCGAAACGAAGAAGAATAAACTGTTGGACAAATGCTTTGTAAATGTTGAGGGGGCATGTGTGTCAAGAATAAGACCACCAATATCCACCAAAGATCTTAATGTGGTTCATCTTGTACCTATTTATAAACCTAAATTGAAACGCTCCAAACCACAGAAAAAATTAATTAAAGTGTGGTCACCTGATAACATTGAAACACTTAGATAAAAATATATCCAAACGATAAGACGTTCATAACAAAGGATGTTAAACACATTATAAATCTGAGAAAGAATGCATTTAAAAATAAGGACATTGGGGAACTAAAACAGATAGAAAGAGATTTAAAAAGTAAACTACGGGAAGCAAAGAGGTAACACAGGCTCAAATTAGAGGAGGCTGATCAAAGTAAAAGTAGCAGACAGTTATGGGATACAATAAAAGCTACAACTGGGCTGTCAACTAGGGATGCACCGATCCACAGTTTTCATTTCCGATCCAATCCCGATACCTGAATTTGGATATCTGCTGATACCGATACTATTCTGATACCAGTGCTCTGTTTGCTTTAATATTATTATCATTATTGTTGATTTTATATGAGGCTGTAATAAACTCCTCTCTACAGGCAAGTATGATATGTACGTATGTATGCACGTATGTCCCAAAAGGCAACTTGAGGTAAGTATAAGGTCAGAAAAGCAGGAAATCCTGTCAACAGGAAAAATCCCATCCTGAAAACAAATATGCAACTGTAAGGGTTTCAAATTGATTGTCAATATAATATTTATTAAATTCCAAGACAGTGTTAAACTACTAGTGCAATATACACTATTAAAAAACAAAAAAATAGCTGTCATATTAATCTGAATAGCACAGATACAAATCAAGTAGACACTACTATGTAGTAGTGTTGTCACGGTATCAAAATTGGGACCCACGGTACGATACCAGTGAAAGTATCACGGTTCTGAGTAGTATCACGATACCACAGCAAAAATGAAGCAGATGTGCCTTTTGTCATTTATTTAAGGGTTAATGCCTGACGAGGTGTCCATTATCAGGAATTAATGGACGACACGGAGGCGTGAACCGTCCGACGCGAAGTCCATTAATTCCTGATAATGGACACCTCGAAGGGCATTAACCCGCTTATACCATGGTCACAAGAAATGGATATTAAATCAATTATTTATGCTTTAATGTGTTTCACAGTTAAAATCATGAGTTTTTCACAAGCCACAGCTGAGCGGACTATTTAATCTCTGTAGTTCACAGGCGTTGCCATGGAAACCCGCTGTGGCCGCAGCGTAGAGAGCATAGCGACTCTGATCAGTGAAGGGAAGTGAGATGATGGCTAAACGTTACGTGATATTATTCAGAAGATAATTATTTCAGATAGCCAGTGCACTTTCATGATTCATTGGCGTTAATTTATAGGCTCAAGGAAATTTGTTTCAAATAATCAACATCCAAATAGTAAGCTAGTCAAAATCGTTTTTAATTGCAACAAATAATTCATAAGCATATAGTAGTCGAGGTTAAATCATATAAACACATTAACAAATTAACGATTGTTTCCTATTCAAAATTGAAATTTGAAAGTGATGTAGGTATGTCCATCATAGTGGCATTTGAAGGATGGAGATTGACAGATTGAGCACTGCTTGTTGGGACATTTGGAGACGACAAGATGTTGCTCCAGTCTCGTCTCTCCTGCACTGACAGAGCCCAGTAAGCCTGCAGGCTGCTCTCACACTGATGTCCCGTGACGGTCATGATCTGACGAGTTTCCAGGCTGGTGTCAGAGAGCCGACCTACAGCTGTGCTCCGGAGGCTGTCATCAAAATGATCAAATTCACCAAATAAATTAAATGAAACAATAAAATCACTCATGATGCCTGTTGTAATCCGTTGCCTCTGCTCTGAGTCTCCGTTGCTATGGTTACAAACTAGCAGTTGAGCCAGCGCAATAATTTAGAACCTGTCATCAGGCAATTTGACCGGAACGTCTTTTTAGCTGTCCTATAACACCTTTTTTAACGGACACCCTGCAGCCAATCAGAATTGAGTATTCACCCAGACCATGGTATAAAAAAAGATAAATCACATTTCTATAATACATCAATGATATTTCAATAGAATAAATTACTTATTGACTTATTCATACTTCAAAAACAGCATCAATAAGTGATTAACATAGCGGGGATCGAAATAAAATAAATAAATAAAATAAAAATCAACCAAAAGTCAACCAGCCACCCTCCTCCCCTGACAAGTAAAGAACGGTCCCTTAAGTGCGGTGAGGTTTGTGGAAATGTGAACGGCTCGTTTCTCCTCTGACACGTCACATACCTGTGTGCCGCCACGGCTCGACTGTTCAGGTACTTTTGGACAGTCATGACACCAATGAAGACTTATTGGATCTGGAGCCGGACTTCTCCGTCGCCGGTAAAGGCCCATTTATGCTCCCTTTACGTACAAAAATGTATACGTCCGTTTCAAACGATGTTACCGTCACTGCCCACATACTTCCATGCGTCCTTTACGTTGGCATGGATGTTAACCAATACATCCACCAGGGGGCAGCCCAGAGTCAAAAGTTTATGACAACAACAAACTCAAAAACAAACATGGCCACTGTGGAGGAGATATTGATAATGTACCTCTTGCATAAAAGACAAAAACAGAGGGACCCCAGTCGGAGGGCGCGAGGGTCGGCCCTGGGAGTGGAGCGGAGCCGACCCGAGGCTCGGCGAGACCGAGCCTTGGGGGTATGTGCGGGGCTGGGAGGGCGGGCAGGCTCCGTGTTTGAGACGGGAGCAAGCGGCGGGAGGTCGGACGCTCCCAGAGAGAGGAAAGGGAGAAATATAACAAAATAAGATGAAATAGGAAAAACCTGTCTCCCTCTTTTATTTTATTTTCTGCGTTTCAGGCGAAAAAGTTCCGCCATTGTTATTTCTTCTTCGTATCTCACTAGAGCTACGTATCGGGTAGTGACAGCAACACTGCCCCCACGGTTTCCGGTGGTACTGCTCTGTTTAGCCCGTATCCGTAAGCTTTATGGAAACGTGCAGAAATATGGACGAAATGAACATGGAGCACGGACAGAAGGCTACGTCTGTATCCGGATCCGTATTTAACGTTGAGCATAAATGGGCCTTAAGCCGTTATCTTGCGCCGCGGAGCACTATGGCCGCCGTATTTGACCACCGTATTCCTGTCTGTGACCCCCGTTCAACCCACAACCAGCAGGATTTGCCTTTCGTTTCTGCTGCTGGTTGAAATCTGTACTCACACAGCATGCTCCTGAATGATTTCTTTTGCTTGCACAAAACTATTTTTAGTCCCAAATGCGAGTAAAATGCTCGCACCATAGAGCTCTGTGGAAAACAAATCACTGCAGCCGCATATTGAGTGCCAGGTGGCCAGCGCGCGCCGTCATTGGACAGCGCATGGACACTAACCCTCTTGCGATTGGACTTTGAACTTATCCCACAGTAGTGGTACCTGAGGTACTCCAACATTATGGTATCATATGTACCGTTGTGTTTTAGTACCGTAGTCTACCATTGGTACCAGTATACCATGCAACACTGCTATGTAGCAATCATCATATCATTCCAGCAGACAACGTGAAAGCACAGACACGGCTGGTGGATCGGAAATTTCCACAGGTGAATCGGAAATTTCTGATCCGTGAATTACGCTGGTATCGGAACCCGATACCGATACTGGATCGGATCGGCCCCATCCCTACTGTCAACCACCCAAAAAGCTCTGGTGGTGGATAATGAGCTAGAGTTTGCAAATCAATTGAATGGGTTTTGCTAGGTTTGAAAAAGTAACAATACAGATCTGGTTGCTGAGATAACTCAAACAGTTATACCTTCTGAGTCAGATAGGATTGATGTCTCTGTTGAGCAGGTGAGAAATATTTTTAAAAGGTTAAATCAGAGGAAGGCCATGGGACCAGATAATCTTAGTGCATATATCCTGAATACATTTGCAGATGAGTTAGACCCTGTGTGGCAGTCTATTTACAACTGCTCATTGAACACTGGTAGTATTCCTCTTATGTGGAGGACATCACACATAATACCCATTTCCAAGGTGAAATGTCCGAAGCAACTAAATGATTATCGTCCCGTCGCCTTAACTCCGGTTGTAATGAAGGCCTTGGAAAAAAATGTAGTTCACGAGCTTAGTGAGTCCATGGGTGATAAACTTGATAGTCGACAATTTGCATACAAGCAAAATCGTAGCACAGAAGATGCTGTGGTGACACTGATGCACCTTATTCTGAAGCATCTTGATAAGCCTATAACTACAGCTAGAGCTCTCTTTTTAGATTTCACATCGGCCTTTAATTTAATTAATTTAGTCCGCGCGGACCTCCGCGGAGTCCGTTCCGCGTACGTTCCGCCCGAGTATGTTCGGGCCTTTAGCGTATGGTATAGTTGTCTCTCAGTGCAACTTAAAGCTCAACTGGGGAGACTGCTAAGTATCTGCTCAAAGATTGTAGGTCACTTGAGCCAATCTTTAAAGCTGCGTATACTAGAAGAATGCTGTCCCTGGCAGGCAATATTTTGTCCGACCCGACACATATTTTATTTGAAGAGTACCAGCTGCTGCCGTCCAACAGGAGATATAGAGTCCCCATAGCTAGATTAAACAGACTGAGGAGCTGTTAGTGTGGAGATACTGCAGCCACTTTGATGTTGTGTTTGATGTCGATTGTTATATTTGTCTGATGTTGTATCTGATATTATATGTTGTCTGATGTTATATGTTGTCTGATGTTATATTTTGTAATGATTTTTGTTATGAGAAACAAGCGTCTTGGATGCAAGACAAATTTCAGGACCCATTCTGACAAAGTAATCAATGAAATTGTTGAACGTAAACAGAAGTGACGCCCAACGGTGCTTAGTGTACCTTTAATATTGAATTAAAGCCAAGTCCTTTTGAGTCATCTGTCTCAAGTCAAAGTCAGTTGCAGGTATGTGTGGTGGGGTCATCATGGTAGTCGGAATCACCTAGGCCCCGTGCTTCCAGATTCTATATTGCTGCCTGGCCTGGCTGGCAGTCTGTCTCTTGCCATCATCCTTTGTTGCTGATTCTTTGGTTTTCTTTTCAGGCATCCAACACTCTCAGCTCACTACACCTTCCACCCATGCATGCACACACCTTCACTACTGATTTCACTGACATCCACACCCCATTGCTTCAACATATTGTAATGATCGCTGCCTACCTGAGGGTTAAATAGTGACGTCACGTCTGCTTTGGGTGAGTCGTTGTTTTACTTTTGATGGGAGAAGACGCTAGTCTGCACATGTGCCAGCTATTTTGTGTTAAAAGTCTCCCTTTTGTTGCTGAAGCCGTGACCTGTACCATCACAACGTCTGCCCTTAATAAAACTACAGCTGAGGTGAGAAGTATTTTGTCTGGTGTTCATATTTTACCTGTAAAACGACTCCCCGGAGATCTCCCACATCTCTACAAATGGCGCCTGAACCATGTCATGAACACCTCGGATATCAGCTGTGGCCGCTTTTCCCATAAGGCCGGACTGTTGTTTAAGCTCGAGTGGACTGAGTGTGGTGGCCCTGGACTGCTATCTTCGCCCCGTGATGGAGCCTCGGTGGATAAAGACGGTGCTAGGCTACATCATTGTTAGCCGCTAACTGGAGGAGCTAACGGCCCGCTCCGCTGCAGCCCGCTGGCTGGCTGCCTGCCAAGAAGTTAGTGCAGTGTCCGCTGGCTCATTTTGGATCGGGAGGAAGCGACGGACCGCAGGATCCTAACCGGGTATGTTTCAGAAGCTTTTTCTCTGCAAGGAGGAACTATGACTGTGCTGTTATGTTGTAGAGCCAATTTTCTGCTGGCTCTATCACCGTGAGGACATTGAAGGGTTAACGCCGTTGCTTCGCTGAGTGCTGCTGCTTCACACGAGGACAGCTTGGAGTGAACTGGATTGGTGTTTCTCATTCATTGCTGGTGGACACAGCCGAGTCCAGGAGAAGATTTTCACAGCTGTGGCTTCACAGGACCACGTTGGAGTTATGTGAGTTATGTAATTTGACTTTGGAAATTAAAAAAAACAAAAAAAACAAACAAAAAAAAAACGTCAAAGTGGAAAAATATATAACTTAAACCGCTATTTGGTTAATGTAGTTCACTTTTTGTTTTGTTCTGCCTTGTGTACATTCATGACTGTCTACTTAGTGTATGTGCATTTATGGTGTATTCAAGTTAAGCTTTGTGGTTCACTGGGGTAGCAGATATTGTTTCCTCATTGGTTATTAGTCAAATAAGATGGCAAGATCTTTGTGATGTTTTGTCTACTGATGTTCGTAACCTTGCTGCTCAGGTTAAACACTTACAGCTTCAGGTAACTCAGTTGCAGTCTACGCTCAGCCAGTCTTTGGAGCTACAGCGAGGTTTGCTGGATCACCTAGAGAGCCAAATTAACGCCCACCCCCAGGCTGCGGATTCACGATATCAGCCCACATTCCATGCATCTACCCCTGCACCACCGTTTTCAAACCCCAGACGTTATTCTGAAGGGGAGAGCTTAAATTCAAGCTCGAACTCATCTGTGCTCCAGTCACGGCTGCTCCCTGACAAGTTTGATGGCGACGCTGCCATGCAGCCGGATGATTGGCTTCAAGCAGTGGCACTCTATAAAGAAGCTTGTGGCCTGTCCAACACCCAGCTGTTTCTGGAGATGCCAAGATTTCTGGCAAAGGAACCAAAAAAGTGGTTTTCAGCTATGCAGCCACATCTGTCGTCCTGGGCTCAGTTCTCTGACCTATTTCGCCAGGCCTTTCTGCCTTCAGATAACCAGGAAAACATATGGAGAGGTAGTTTGGATAGGGTCCAGAGGCCAGATGAACCGCTTCCAACTTTTGTGACACACCTTGTAGGGGAATTCAAACATTTGAATATGCCGCCCCCTGTGCCTGAACAGATTGAGATCATTCGTCGGCACGTGTCAGACCAGTACAGACTGGCCCTCTACGGCTCATCTCTGGGGTCGATTTCTGATCTCTTACTCAAAGCTCATGAGTTACACTCAGCCTTGGGCCCAGTGTCTTCAGAGAGATATGAGCCCGGCCCCCGAGCCCAGTCACGCCAGAAGCTACACTGCTTCAAATGTATGGCCCCGGGGGTGACCACTCGTAATTGTGTGAACTGTAGACGTGATAAGGAAGGGGTGAAGGCGGAGTCAAGCCATGCGCCCCCACCTGTTCATGAGTCTGACCTCTGCTGGCAAAGTGGGTGAGAACAGGACGTCCCCCCAAACGGACCAGGGGGCCCGCATACACAAGTTTCAGAAAGGTGGTCGCAATGATTCTAAGGGTCCTAATTCAAACAACGGCAGAAACTTCTCTGGCGCTGGCCCCTCACTCAACCTTGTGCAGCACACAGCCACTCGCCTGGGTCAGCCAACCAAAGCAGACATTTTGGTTGAGGGTACCCCTCTGGTGGCAATCATGGATTTGGGAGCTACTATTTCAGCAGTTCACCCCTCAACCCTGGAGGAGTGTGGAATATCAGAGGACAAGGTGGTTCCTTGGAACTTTAACCCTGTGGAGTTTGCTGTTTCAGAGCGTTGCTTACCGTCTGGCTTGGCATGGCTCCAGATCCAACTGCTAGGTTGGCTGTTCAGTCACCGTCTGGCAGTTATCCCTGAACTGTCTTGTCCTATCCTTTTGGGGACCGACTTCATGATACCAGCTGATGTGCATATGCACCTGGTGACAAGGAGAGTATGGCTTGGGGAGAACAGCATGTCCGCTCCGGAGCTATCTGACAAGGAGCTGAGGGACTTAGACGGCCATATTGCCTTCTTGAACCATGATGAGTTGAGGGTGAGCATTCACAACAAAGTGAGAGATGCAGCGCTGCCTGAGGGGGAGAAAGCAGAACTCACGCAATCTTTGGAAGAGTTCTCTCACCTTTTTGAGGGCAGACTGGGCCGCACCTCCCTGGTCGAGCATTCAGTAGAAACGGGCACTGCTAAGCCAGTGTGTCTGCCGCCCTATCGCACTTCCCCAGAGAAGAGAAAGATAATCGGAGAACAGGTCTCTAAGATGCTTGCGGAGGGCATTATTGAACCCGCTAATGGGCCGTGGGCTTCTCCTGTCGTTATTGTGGACTGGAAAACTGCTGAGAGCTCTGAGCCACGCTTTTGCGTGGACTACAGAAAAGTGAACAAGGCGACAGTCAAGGATTCATACCCCCTTCCTAGGGTGGATGAGTCGCTGGACTTTCTTGCCCGGGGGAAGTACATCTCAACACTTGACCTCGCTCGGGGGTACTGGCAAGTGTCCGTGGCCCCTGAATCCCGCCCTAAGACGGCCTTTGTTTGTCACATGGGGTTATACCAGTTTAGAGTGATGCCGTTTGGTCTG